>NW_005841873.1:1935918-1955636 GCF_000455745.1 Alligator sinensis
TGGTGGGGCTGAACTGAGGTGGGACTGCAGGAGGGAAAGAAGTCAGGGTGCTTGTGGACAGAAAGGAGAGTGAGAGAGAGACGGAGAGACTGAGTGGCTGGTGAGCTGTGTGCACTGTGGAGGTTCCCGGTCCTGGGCCCAGTCGCCGTGAGAGATCGTCTGTCAGCCACCAGAGCAGGAAGCGTTGGGTCCCCGGGGTTTTCCCTCCGGGTGTGTCTTTCACACAAAGGAGCGGCCCCCACGTCTGTTTGGTAAGCATTACCCCATTCCCTTCTGGGTATGAAGGCTCTTCTTCTTCTTCTCGGCGTCTTTCCGGAGAAGAGCAGAAGCCGCTGCCTGAGGCGCAGTCATCTCCACCCCAACGACTGGAGCTGAACTGAATAAAGTTCCCCTGCCCTTTTATTATAAAGTTCAGTCCTCTTCTTTTAGTTGTTGTACTTAGGATTTGATAGATAATTAGACTAAGCGTGTTCTTGTATAATTGTATACTTACCTGTTCTTGACAGTGTTATAATAAACCATCTTGTTTGTATATTGTTATCAATTCTCTTAGTTATTTCTTTAATAAAAGCGGTGGTTAGATACACTTCGGGCAAGGAACCACCCCACCTCCTGGAGGGTTAATTGACAGAGAGACGCTGTTTGGGCAGGCTCAGGTGATGAGAGACTAAATTGATAATTAACCCCCAACACTCCAACCTGCATAGGAACTGAATTTTATTTTTGCTGGGGGTGGGAGGGAGCTAAGATGATGAGATGATGGACATGTTTATGCATTTCAGGCAAGAGCTCTCTTCCTGTGGGGTGGGGGGAGAGCCTTAGGCCCCCACATACTCAGCCCCTCTGCCGACCTGGTTATATTCATAATGCACTTGGTGGTTTTTATTTACTGGTGAGATCTGCCATTTTTAAAACCGATGGATAGATTAAAAAGAGACGTAAAGTCATAACTCAGAACATCTTGACTGCGACTGAATTCTCTGCAAGTCTATTAGGAAAATGAAATACTACCCCACATTTTTTTTCTTCAGTAGTTGCTAAGCTACTTTGCAATGAATGTGCAAAAATACTTTGCATAACCTGCAGCAACAACAGCTTGCAGTGGGATTCTATGAAATATCACAAGAAAGGCCAGACAAATAACAAGGAGACTTCTAAGAGAAGAAGTAGTGATTCAATAGATTTACTCATCCCTCCAGGACAGTATTCAGCTAATGGATCAATTGTGTGCGGCATGTTGCTGGAGTTGAGCATGTAGCTGAATTCCTGAGTAATCGTGATTAAAAAAAATTCAGAACAAAGTTGCTCACTCTGGTTTTCTGACCAGGTTCTAACTTCAGGTACACTCAGTCTAATATTCCCAGGTTTAATAAGTATATTTTCTGTTCAGCCAGCATTTCTATGGCATTACTGTGCTTTATTACTCAATACTGTTGTCCTAACTCAGCCATGAGTGCATTTCCGCACTAACTGACACTTATCCTGAAGGGCTTTGTGAACAGAAGGTGCCATATAAACGGCAAAATTATGACTGTTCTGCAGTGGTTACAGCAGACATTACCAGATGACATAGTTGTACAGTGTTTCTGGGAGTGTGGTGTTTCAGTTTTTTCTTCCTTCTGGTACAAGAGAGTGTTAAGTCTTGACAAGGCAGGCTCTGCTATCCATAGTCCTGGTAACGATGTGGCCTGAGTAGCGGAAAAGTTTACTGAAAGCCTTTGTTTCTGATTTATAGTTAGTTCTTGAAGTGAAGTGGTCTTAAGAACTGGTCATTTATGTGGAGCTGGCATTGCTGAATAAAGGGGTTTTTTTGCATGTTGTCTGACAACTTCTATTGCAAACACAGCTTGGTGGTGGAAATAAACAGAAATATACTTAGAATAAACCTGGGCTCTTTATTTCTGACTTCTTTTCTACTAGAAAGCAACCTGCAAAGCCATGGGCATTTACTATTTACTTGGCAGAAGTCAGTG
The DNA here is from genome assembly GCF_000455745.1 of Alligator sinensis. NCBI lineage: Eukaryota > Metazoa > Chordata > Crocodylia > Alligatoridae > Alligator > Alligator sinensis. The sequence continues at coordinate 1,937,892 of NW_005841873.1, forward strand.
GTAGCATCAGAGGAGAGCTCTGATATTGGAAGAAGGGGCAAGAACATGCAGCTTGTAGATATATCACCGAGAGGAAGCACAGCCTTTGTACCTAAGAGAGGATTGTAGACTTTAATGGAGTGTTTTTGAAGGTAGCAAGAGAAATGTTATTTGAATGATCCCTAATGAAGTGGCTGGGTACCTGTGACCTTGTGATAACCCAGGAATGTACACCTCATTTTTTGTGTCAGTTTTGGGTAGGACTTAAAACACCAAGTCACAAAGAGAGAATCTGGCTGGTAAGAAGTGGAACGCAGAACTGTCTGAATTCTTAAAGGTCTTACCTTGCTTTTGCCCTCTTCTGATCCAGCCGTGGCTTGTGCACAGCGCAATGTACTCTATCTGTCAACTTTATTGGCCTCTCAACAAGGAAAACACATCCATTCTTGCAGTCCAAATTTTCCTGAGCATCTACCCTTTCATTACCCAATTTTATCGTTTCAGTTATGCCACTAATGCCTGGGCACCAAATCTAACAGCCTTGAAAACAAATGTAGCATTCCATGATCATGCTCAACCTCTAATTCTTATAACTGAATATTTCAACTGTTTTAAAGCTCTGGAATATCAAATGCTATTCTATACTTGCAACATTTCTCCATTTTAAGAATTAAGCAGTTATTGCTAGAGCTTTATGAAAAGCATTCAGGCTCAGCTCCATAAATGCACTTAGGCACTTGAAGTGGGACGTAGAATTAGGGTGTCTAAGTCCAAGAGTGCAATCCAAAACTCTCTTATCTAAATTCTTAAGTGCCTGAAAGGATGTAGGCACCAAGGGAACTTTATTGGAAAAATTTTAGGTACCTGGAATGATGCTACTGTGCATGCCAGAAGTGCTTTCATCTTTATAGGGCTGAGTGGCAGCTAGAGCATACTAGAGTCTGCTTGGGATTCACAGACTAGTCATCCCTGAAGCTAAATCCCAACAGGACTGAACTCCCTAGAAACCTTGTTTTGTTAAAATACATTGCCAGAATAGGAAATAGTTGTAGTATCCATATTTTTATAGCAATGCCATTGTTTAAACACTTACCCAGGATGTGGAGGGGGAGGAGGGGCTTGGGCTTTATGCCTTTAGCCTGAGGGGGACTCAAACCCGTGTCTCTCACCTCCAATGAAAATGCCATAGCCATCAGTTTATAGATTAAACTGGGGAAGGGGCATTCTCCAACTTTTGTGTGGAAGGTGCCCCACTGCAGAAAGGAGTGCAAGCTTCATGAGGTCAGAAGGAGAGAGCATAGATTTGTATCCCAGTGAGTTAGTCACCCCTAACTGTAAAAGTTAGACAAGCCAGCACTTGCTGAGTATCACTTGCTTGAGTTCATTTGTAGATCTGGCCCTCAAAGATAAAGACTGGGCATGAGTTCATGTAATCATCACTTGCATTGTTTTATATGAGACATGTTGAAATGGTCAAAATCTAACCACAGTCATTCTTTAGCTGATAGATAATGTTCAACAGGAACTATAATTGACATTTAACTGGGAGCAGGTCTCTAACCCTGACAAAAAGCTCTCCTTTGCAAGAGCTGGTATCAGAAGGTCTGTATGATGTTCCTATTATTTCTTATATGGTTTCCACTTTCGAACGCCAGGCTTCTGCAGAAGGATGCTGTCCAAGGTAGCTGGTTTGGTATGCACAACACTGAGATTCATGTGGATAATAGGGCTGTGTGAAACAGCACTGTTCCATTTTGATTTGAGTTTCGAGGTTTCGACAGAACAGCATTTCATTTTGAATTTCATTTAGATTCGAAACTGCTGTTCTGTTTCGCTTCGTCGAAACAGTCGTGCTGTTTTGACGTTGTTTCGACATTTCACCCATTCGCTATAATAAGCTCTCACCCAGCAGGCAGATAGGGGCCTGCAACCCCGGGATGGCTGTGGGGGCTGTGCCAGTCCTCCCGGGGCTGCAGGCCCCCAATCTGCCTGCTAGATGAGGGAGGGAGGCCGGGTGCTGCTTCCTGGAACCGGGGAGCTGGGGAAGAGAACTGAGCCTGATCACTCAGTTCCCCTCCCCAGTGCTACAATTGGGCTGGGGAGGGGAACTCAGCTCAGTTGGGCTGAGTTCCTTTCCCCAGAATGATCGCAGGGCTGGGGAGGGGAACTGAGCCCAGGCTCAGTTCCCATCTCCTGCTATGTTATCAGCTCCCCACAGCCCAGCCACGGGAGGTGGGGAAAGCCAGGGTTGCACTCCCAGCTGAGCCACATGGGGCTACGGAGCTGGTGGGAGTGCAGCCCTGGTTCTCCGTTGTTTCCAACCACCTGGCTGCTGGCTGCTTCAACACATTTTGACTATCCTCGTTTTGTTTCAAGGCCATTTCAAAGCCCTTCATTTCAATTCGATTTTGCTGTTTTGAGCTCGAAATGAGTCAAAACAGTGTCGAATCGAAACAGCCAATGAAATTTCACACAGCCCTAATGGATAATATAGAAATGTTAAAACTAGTTGGGATACTGTTCTCCCATACTATTCAAAGAGCATCTTGAAGAAGAACAGCCACGTGCTGAACATACAGATGGTACACTTGACAGCTGCTATTATGATGGAATAGAAGGAGAAGGCAATTTACTGTATTGATTCAAAAGTTCCATTTCTTGCAGCTTTTACCCTCCAAATAATTTAATTGCAGTCATTTTCCAATCTAGTATTTCAAACTCTTTGTACTTGGATTTTCCTGCTGTTTCCTGATAGCATCTTGATGCAAGGATTGGCTGAACACAATTTCAGGAATACTAGGTAAGACAGCAGAACTTAAAGAACAAATGCTTCCTTGCTATTCCTCCTTAATTTTCCTGAAATTCCTTTAGCATCCAGGTCAAACAGTCCCATTTTTGGTTTTCTGTGTGGTAAGGTATCCCTGTGGTGTTCTGGGAAATGAAACTGCTACACAATTAATGCTAGCAGCTGACAAGAATCCAATTCATCTGGCTGTCTACTGCATGCCATGAAACTAAAGGACACCTTGTCCCTGCAGGTCTCAATGTTTTTTTCCTTGAACAACAACAACAAAAAATATCACTGTGCTTGCTCTATTACGTTATCAATGGAGATGTAGACCTGGATATGGAAATAGATGGTCTTGAGCCTAACTTAGTGCATTATCATTTTTATGATGGTAACTCTCTGAAAGAATTATACATAATTCAACAACTACAATCAATGTTTTAAATAAACAGTATAAAACTCCTTAGAGGTTTCATGGTTGGGGTAAATGGCAAGGATTTATAGCTGCTTAGAGAGTATCGAGCAGGAAACACTTAGGTATAAATGCCTGAAGCATCTTATGTACTGAGCAACTGCAGGTTAATGAATGTCACCTTCAGCTTTCAAAGGGATTGTGTTAAGAGTACAAGACAGGGACAAATAGTGCCAATTTGGTTATCTGCTAATGCCAAAGGTTTGAGAAGGTTATCAGGGTCTCATGTTCCAGGACAACTGAGGATGAACTAGCAGAGTGTGTAAACTCTAGGACAAACAACAGGTCTTACTAATTCTCCACAAAATGTATTGGATATATCTTTTAAAAAATGAAATGAACTCAGAAAGTCTGAAAACTCCATCTAAAATCCCTGTTTTGCCTGCAAGGCAGACATCTGTTTGAACTGGAATACTAGTGCAGAAAATCTGTTAAACATTTAGCAAAAACTATTGCACTGATTCTGTGTTTTAAGGACATATAGTTCATAGTTTAATTAATGCCACCCATGTGCCTTTAATAATAATAAAGGAAATCACAAAACTGAAAGATGAAAATTGATTCAGGCACTGAGAAACTGGAGATATTAAAGGTTGAATTAAGTTTAGTAATATTTTTTAGAGAGGTGGTATGTGTGAATGAATTGTACACTAAATAAGAAACTAAATTTAGATCTTTATTTACTGACCCTTTTATTACATATGGGCATCTTTCTTGGAATTGCTCTTCTAATGCGTGAATATAATTCATAATTCCAAAAGGAGATAGGACGCTGTATAAATAATAACTAAGGTAGGCAGGATCTTTAAAGACTGCTTATTAATAAGAAAGAAGGTTCTGTGTGTGTGGGTGAAAGAGAGAGAGAAAAACATTTTAATTCCATTCACTGTATAAATGCAGAATGGCAAAGTACTTGTAACCACACGCCTCCTTACAGGCTGTTTCTAGCACTTGCCGAGGATGCTCTTGCTGAAAAATGCCACCTTCCTCTTCTAAACTAATGGGTGATATCCTCTGCTGGTGTAATTCAGCCCAGTGCAGATTCATGCCAGCTAAGAATCTGTCCCATCCTTCCAAAACATTCACAGTTGAGTTGCCATGCATTTTTGTGAATTCATCTACACCAAGTGAGTTTGAAATGCTTGTAAATCAGAGTGGTACTTCTTTACAGGAGTACTATATCTGGATCAGTAGGAGTTTTTAGACTGACTTGTGGATCCCAGCCTTTTGTGTGTCAGTTTCTTCACACGTAACATAATATTTTTTTAAAGCAATTGCACCCTTTTCTTCTGCTATAAAGTTAGGTATTTGATTATATATGTGTGTTAGTAATCACATTCACTTTAGTCTATTCACATGTGCAGAATTAAGTATGTGCATATGTAAGTTGGTACAGAGACAGGGGCTTAGATCTATTTGTCGACTAAGTGCTAAGTATTTATTTGCAGTGTTTCCAGACTGGGATTGCAAATTAAAGAACACATTCTTTAAAAAAAATCATGAACAATGAATTTTGATAAGCTAAGATATAAGAACATACAGTACATATATTTTCTTTTAAAAAAAACTTTAAAAATTCACTCATGTGGCAGAAAAATTAATGTGATGTTCAGGCCCATAAATTTTTAGAAAAGGATTCTTCTTTTTTTGCTCCAAAAGTGCAAGCTCTAAAAATGTTTGCAAGCAATGCAAACCCTAAGCATTGAGTGGAACACTAATCAAAGAGTAATGAACAAGCTGGCACATTTCTACCTAAAAGTCAACACATCATTCTGATAGGAACTTCTTCAAGTGAAAAACCACCATAAATTCTCATCTTTTGTTCTGACAATCTTCCCTTATATCGAAGTCAAATTTAATATGGAATTCCAGTAAATTACTTAAAGGTAATTGACACGTTCATTAATTTACATAGTAAGCTGTCTCAGGGAGTAACCCTATTGTGTGTAAATTCAGGTATATAGTGAAGTTATTGGAACTATTGGATTGGCATGTAAGTAACCCACCCCCACCTTGGTCCATTGGAGTTTCACCTGAGACATGTCTTCGGTTTACTTAAGCTCCTTATTAGTTTCACAGGCAAACTGTGATTGAATATGACTCTGATATGACTCTTGGTTATTCTGAAATGGAAGATTTTGTGTGTAGGCTTATCCATTAAAATGAATGTGGTGTCCAAAATGAGAAGGAATGTAGGAAAAGAAAAGGACAAATTAGACACAACTAGCTCTGTATGGATTCCCTAAGGACATGTGCACAGAGCAAGATGATGTATAAAGGGTTGTTTTTGTTTTCATCTCACCATTGCCCCATTCCTCTCCCTGCAAAAAGAAAAATTAGAATAGCATACTGTTTCATTTGTGGTTACTTGTGTATATTAGAAGAGTGCCTACAGGCCCTAACAACTCCCCAGTTGAAGAATAGGGGACCTATTCTTATAAGCACTGTACTTGGGTGTACTAAAAATTAGTTCCTGTCCCATAGAGCTTGCAACCCAGAAGCAACATATAAGGACTAGGGCTGCGTGAAGCTTTGGACCCTGATTTGATTCGGCAGAGATTTGGCCCGATTGGGTGGCTGAATCTCCGAATCTGAATCGAATCAGAGGACCCTTTAATCTTTCCAAATTGAGATTCAGAAAGATTTGGAGATTTGGACATAGAGACAGCTTTAAAATGTTTTTTCTACATACCTCAAGGTACCAGGCGGCTTGTGCACACTGTGATGCTGGGGCGGATGGAGTGTCCCACAGGAGTGAGGGGGGTATCAGCGCACTCAGCAGCAGACCTGGAAGTGGACCAGAAGCACTTCTGGTCTGCTTCCGGGTCCGCTGGGAAGCTTGCTGGTGCCTCCTGGGTCTGGGGGGGCACCCAGGGTCACCCTGTGGCCAATTGCTGAGTTGGGGGGGGGTAGGGCGGCCCCCTGCGCTCTCAGTGGTGGACCCACAAGTGGACCAGAAGTACTTCCAGTCCACTTCTGGGTTCACCACCAAGCATATGGGGGGCCCCCCTATGCTCCTGTGGGATGATCCATCTGCCCTAGCATTGTAGCATTCATGAGCTGCGCCTGTTACCTTGTGGTACGTAGAAAAAACATTTAAAGCTGTGTCTATGGCCGAATCACTGATTCTCTGAATCAGCATTGAATGTTCAGATTTGGATTTGGCCGAATCGAATCAGGGACAGTGATCCAAATCAACGAATGGAACCACTGTCGCTGATTCGGGTCGAATCCAAATCAAATAGGGCCCATTTCACACCTCCCCCCCACCCCCACATTATTTCATTTCTTGCTCTTAGAAACACATTTCTCTCTTTGGTTGGAGGTGCGGGAGGTAGAGGGGCGGGGGCAGGAATAGGGAGAACCCAACAATCTGATTTCCTAAATCTCTCACTGTTTCTGATTTAGATTAAAAGCAGTGCTGTAGGCTGGCAGTGAATTCACAAGAAGGCTAATGCTGTGCTCTAAAAAATGAAACAACCAGAGCTATTATTAACCCTGTTATAAGTAAAATGATGATGGAGTTCAGCTCATACTGAGCAGAGAAAATTATTATACTTGGTTGCTTAATCCCAGGTTATAGATTCTGACAGTCAAAACACTCCCAGTGTAACTTTTCAATTGGACTGTTGTTTTTGTGGAGAGATTTACGGTGCGTTTAAGATTTTTAATATGCTAATTATACCAGATAAAACATTGTGGGGGGATAAATAATGTTATATTGAAATTAAGGAATGAGCAACACTATCTAAGAAATATGCCAATGTTTCAACATACCTCAAGCACTGCTCTAGCCAGTAAATGGCATGGCATTGTTACTATGGAAAAGCAGTGGCAATTTGTGAGTACAGTTATACCGATGAGCCAGATAAATAAAAACAGCTGTTCCTGGAGGGAGAGTCATAATATTGCAGTCATTCCAACACTGTCTCGGGGTCATTCCTGACAGATGAGTGAAGGCTTTTGGGTTTGGTGATATTTTCTGAGAAAAAAGAATAGATCAAACTTTGCCAGTTGATGTCTTTGACACACATTTTGCTTTCTTTTATTTTTTCTGAAAGCCGCTTTCAGAGCTTGCTTAATTATATTCTGAAGTAGAGGGTTTTTAATAAGCAACTTTTTATGGTGACTTCATTCCAAATAGACCCTATTTCTGGGGTAGAGAGTGGCTGAGCCTCCAGAATTTAAGCCTTTAGTTCTGGAGTTTTACTTGTTTTAGCTCTATGGTATTTGAATTCTGATCCTTAAAACACAAACTGCTGTCCTGAATCTGATAGAAAATGTGTTTTCTTGACTCTTACTAGCTCTACTTGCAATGGGCATCTTTGTTTCCTTATTGTTTTGCTGTCCTTCCATCTTTCATTCTCATATGTCTTATATGAGGTATGCTGTTCTGAAATTTTCTCTGTCTCCCATTCTTTTCTTATTTTTAGGGGAGGGAGAAGTCCTACTACCCTTATGTCCATCAAAGAAAATGGTTAAACAAAGCCAACACCCTGCTGCTTTGGGTGGGTGCAAACAAATATTTGTGAAATTACACAGTTATAAATCCTCTAGCACCACGTGGAGATGTAGTTTCTTCATTTCTTGTTTAACAAATTGAGTTTCCTCAAGCATCTTCTTGCCCCACTAAGACAGTTTCTGAGGTGACCTCCTGCAGAGCTCACAAGTGCTGCTGTTAAGAGCTACACTGTACTGATCATCATTCTGAAAAGAGACTGGTATAGTACTTAGTACAGGAGGTCTCAAATCAAAACTCCCTGCTTTTTCTGGCTGATTCTGCCACCTTTACTACATGAGATAGGCAATTCACTTGAGTCCTCTGTACCTTTCCCATAATACGGATATTATAATTATTGTGTATCTTATAATCTAAATCTCAGTGAATGTTTGTTCAGTGCCTTGAACTTCTAATAAAAGAACTTTGTACTTTTCATCAGGGCAGAGTTTTATAATTATTACCCAGCAAGATTATGCAGTTTTTTTAAGAATAGAATTATTTGGAGGTTCAGGGAGAAGGAATTGGAGCTTTCATTCACACAGTCCAAAAGCTTAATACTAACTAAAGGAAATTCAGAGTAAAGTTGGCAGCATAGGTGTCAGCATGGGTGTGTCATCCATGTGCACTTTAATGCACAGTAAATTATTTTACTCCACATCAAAGCATCATGTTAAAAACCATGACATTATGCTAATGTGAAGTAAAATAGTCTACTGTGCATTAAGCGTCACTTAAAAACTGTGCAAATGTGCTACTGTGCATTATGGCAGCCTAATGCACATTAATTTAGTACCTCATATTGGAGGTACTAAATTTAATGCGCATTAGAAAAGGTGCAGTAATGCACATGTAGACGTGCCCCTTAAATATAAAATTTTGCTTCTAACCTGGCTTCTGATGCTGGGAACAGGAATTGCTTCACAGCAAACAATTATGTACAATGCTCACAAGGTTGAAGCATTGGTTTCTAGTGCAACTGTGGAAATAAACCAACTATGAGCATTACACCAAGCTATACAGGCTGGAGGAGGAGGAAAATAACAGATGAACAGTGTATAGGACAATAACATCCAAAGCCCTACTGTAACCCAGGTACAGTCCCATACAGTAATTCAAAATGAAATATGGAATTGCTACTTGATGAGTACTAAACAACTGGTATTCTTTGTAAATAATTGCTTATTTTGTCCAAACAAAAATTGGAATGGAGTAGAAATGAGCCTTGCTTATTGCTTTGTAATTGCTGTTCACTTAGTATTGCATGCAGTACTCTAAAGGTAGCTATTTCAGGCTGCCATTGATTGTTAGGTTGGTTGGTTTGGTGACAATGCCTGAAGAATATAAATGCATGATTGACAGTAAGGTGGATGGAAGCGGTGGTGAAAATGAGTGTTTACTCACTGGATGATTGAGAACCCAATATTTAAAGACTTTTGCATTATGACAGTAGAGTACTGTATTTGACATTGAATATTTTTATTGTCCTGTCTCTAGAGAATGTGTATTCCCCCTCCCCCAATCAGGTTGATGAGCATATTAAAATGCAAATCAAAGGAAATCTCACAGAGGAGTTGATTATCTCATCATGTGTGAAGCAGCTGATTTAGGAGTATAATTGAAGGAGTCTTAAAAAGCTTCTCTGATTCAAAGGGAAGAAATCTCATATTTAATAGCTTAGAAGGGGAGAAGAAAGAATCTAGCATAATAAAGCAAGTAGATCATGTAGCAAATAGATATTTTTGAGAACTGCACTACTGGTCTGGTGGATATGAGGTGAGGTCTAAACTAGAAATGTTACTGGTATAACAATATTGGTGCAGGGTGTGACTTTGCTTTCAAACTGGCAAAAGTTCTACCATAGACAAGCCACACAATGCATTGCTGCAAAAAAAATGCTGTTGTTGATATGGGATATTTTGTTCTTAAAATGAAATCACTCTTTAGCTGAGAAAAGTTGTGTCTGTGGCAGATGTTTTATAACTGTGTCCCTCATTCTACCATCCTTAACCTTGAGTAGCTTCATTGAAATCAGTGGCATTATTTGCATCCGTAAGTACTACGGTGATTAAGGCCAAGAGTGCTTTGTTTTCATAGAAGTTTTGGTGGGGATGGGAAAGGAGAGCTGACACCGTATTTCCTGATCAGTTCTAATTGTGAGAAAGAAGTGAGCGAGGAAACAAACTCTTCTTTATGTGCAAAATATTATTTTCTTATTGCTATTAAGAGTTGAGGCTTCTCTGTCCACGGGGGCCCAGATGTTATCAAAGTTCAAGAGCATAAGCTAGTCACGCTTCTGTTTCCACCAAATTGTAAAAACTGGTTCAAATACGTGGGGTTTTGTTTGTCTCTTTTAATAAAAAAGAGAAACCTAAATATCATAGGGGCTTTTGTTTGGTAGTGTTGTTTTTGTTTTCTTGTGTGTGTGTGTGTGTGTATGCGCATGCATGTGTGAGCTTAAACTTGACTAAAACCAATAAAGGGTTAAAATAGACTCTTCTTCGGCTGGGGGTAATGGTGAGGTGAGGGGAGTAGCTATGACTGTTTAAGGAAACAAGATCCATTTATTGGAACTGTAGCTCTTCCAAGGAAGGCTATAAAGATGAAGGACTTGAAGTTTAAAAAAAAATAAATTAGTGAGAGATGAAACAAAGTATAGTCATACTCCAAATTAAGAACACAAGCTTCTGGATGCCAGTTCATTCATGTTTGACCTGAACCGTTTGGTTTGGATCACACATCTGCTAGCTTCTTAATATTATAGAGCTCTGATATATGTTGTACGTGTTCACAGGAAATAGTGATACACTTCCCTACGTTCATTGGGAAGCTAATTTGCTGGTTGGCACCAACCAGGAAGCTTACAGCCCATATTGCGACTGCCAGGCCCATGCAAGGATCTAGGATGGTCCTCTCTGTTCAAGAGAATATTCCTGTTCCTGAGAACACTTTGAAACTGGGCAATCCTCTTTGGACTGTGTAGGAGGTCTCTTTAGCTAGAAAAGTGCCAAAAGGGAGCAGTTTGAGGATGTGCAAGAAACCATAAAATGAACTTCTATAGACAGAAGTTGGGAGATAGAGCATTTGCTACTGAAACCTGTATTTGTTTTTGGGAAGTCTAGAACAAGTTGTGCAGGAGGCACCTTACTGTTTGCAAATTCAGAAGGATCAGTACCATTATCTTTTTCTCCCTCTGGGATTGGCTTTACTAGGGGTTTTCACAGTTGCACCAAAATTTTCTCCACCAGTATGGGGTTCTGAGTTGGTGTATTGGTGTCTTAGAAGTGATTGCTTATCTTGTGGGAAATTGTTGAAGGTCTTAAGAGAACAGTTGCCCAGTACGCATACCATGATTTCGTTTTTATCGATGATTATCTGCCAGCAGATGTTGAGGCTGTGTTAATGCTGTGTGGCTTTGTTTATCCCTTGAATGTGTCCATCTGTTTCTCTCTCACTGGGCATGTCTACATGTGCATTAATGCACCATAATTATGGTGCATTAAATTTAGTACCAGTAATAACAGGTGCGGTAATTGGTGCTACTGCGCTGTAGCACTGGCACACATCTTTTAGGTGACTAATTCTACTGTGCATTAGCTCAGCTTTCACCATGACACACTAATGTACAGTAGAATTAGTGTATTGTGCTTTAGGATCTTGTGTAGATGCTTCCACTAGCAGCTTCACCTTAGGAAACAAGACTCAGTGCAGCACTGTCAGTTCGTATCTGCAGTTTGAGGCCACTCTCAATGCATTGGTTGTGAGTTCAGGAAGGACAACTAGATCAGGGATCAGCAGCCTTTTACCAATGGTGGGCTGAAATAATGCAGCTCAGCTCTATGACAGGCTGCTGCTTGCAATCCAGCTACCACACCTTCCCAAATACTGCCAAGTTCCCCCTGCTGCCAGATTACCAGTGGATGATGCTGCTGGCTGGATCAAACCTTGGTAGAATCGCAACTCTTTGCAGGCTATATTTGGCCCATAGACTATAAATTGCTGACCCCTGAAGTAAATCATCAGTCTGAACTCCCGCATAACACAGACCATAACATGTTACCAGATTACTCTTATATTAAGCCTAGAAACTTGTGCTTGAATAAAACCCATCAGTTTCTTGACGTCCTGGCCAAATCCTTACTTATGTTATCCTCCTTGGAACTGCCACACTACTTGATCTTCACAAACTTGCAAAGCATCATGGTCAGGAAGTAGATAGTCCTGATGAAATGTGGCCTTAAACCTAATCTATAAACTCTCTTATCCCATCAGTTATGTGGCACAGTGGGGCAATTCTCTCATTCAAGTAGCCATGTGAACCTAGCTGTGTACTGCAAGTGTACCTTGCCCAGACTGGGACAGATATTTGCAAATGATGAATTAAGCTCAAATGTTTATCCAAAGAAAATTTGCTGTTAACTTTTCTATGTAACTTTAGCAATGGTACTGTGTTGATTTGTTACCAAAACAATCCTACCGTGGGGAAAAATCTGACACATGAAGCTAAACAGCACTATGCAAATGTCACATATTAACACCAGTAGAATATTAGACCTCGAAGATATCTCATGGTTTAGCTAATCCAAACCATATACAGAGGCAAATTGTACTGCACACTACAGCCTCTTCTTATAAACCTTTACTGAAGGCGATTCCACAGTTTCCCTAGGTAATGTCTAGCTGCTCTGACAATTAGGAAGTATACACACAAGGATACTTGTGAGTTGCTTACATTGTGTCTCGCACATAAATTAGTGAATATTATCAAATAGCTGAGAAATGTGATAATTTTTCTAACCTGCTCACAGATGCCAGATGTGCTGAAAAAGTGGAGAAACTCTATGGATAAATTATTCATTATGAATTATTCGCTAAGCTTTAATAATAATAAAGAATGGGACCTACCAGTCAGCATTTTATGGACTTTCCTGAATAATGTAAAGCTACAAAGGAACTTTCTTCAAAAGGAAAGCAAGTTGGGATAAGCTCTACACTGTGAGTAATGAGCTCTGTGAGTGATGGAAGAGAATGAAAATTTATCATAGATTAATATAACTGAATATATTCATTGTGCCCTTTTTGAACCACAAATGGGATTGACATTTCGCAATGTGGTGAAGTGTCAGGGCTAGCAATGGTTATCTGATATGTCATCCTCCATCAATTGCTCATAGAATGTGTATGGAAAAGCTTTTGAGGGAATATTCTATAAATTGCTTGGGAAACATTCTCCACTAATTAACAAACTTAAATGGGAGATAACCCTGACAGTTGGCTGCTGGGGCATTTCAAATGTTTTGTTTTTAAAAAAAAATACGAATTTTCTCCATTGTCAGTATTTACCCAATTTAATTTAAAAGCTATCATTTATGGACCATTTATTTTTGCAATGATTTTACAATAGATTATCTGGCTGTAGTTGAAAATAGTAGACCCTGCTCCTCATATATATTACACTTAGATTTATAATCACATTCTCCTTTTCCAACAAGAAGCTTAAAGTAGGCAGTGTGGTGCCCTTTTCCATTCACGGGATGGCGTAAAGGGATAGCTGTGTATTTGAAAAACAGGCCCAAATGATCCTATACAGCAAGCCCCAGTCTAGGTTTTGAAGGCTACGTGTGTATTGGTACTGTCAAAGATAAAGGCCTAAATTCAGGAATGTTCTTAATCTCAATTTAACTTTTAAGTCCCATTGATGCTGATAGGAATTAAGTATGTGCATAAGTGCTCTTCCTGAAGAGGGTTGCTTTCCTGAATGAAGACTATAGTATGTTAGACTACTTAAATTTAAAAGAATGCCTAGAAGTATAGCCACACATTTAATATATTAATATTATTATCGATATATAATATTCATTAACACTGATATTATCTGAAGACTGCTATATGTGACAGAGTTGGGAAACTATGATTCAGTTTAGAATAGGTTTGGTTTAGACATGATCTTGAAGCCAACCCGGGGAAAGAAACAGCCCACCATCTCAAAGATTTTGCCTTTCGATGGAACATTTGTTACGGAGTTTTGTGTAAAAAGAGGAAAGAATATTTTTATTATATGTACAGGGTTCTGATCCATTGTGGTTCCTGAAAGCAAGCCAAATTTAATAGTCTCTCAGATGCTTAACACATTTTCCTTCTGAGAAATGTGGGAAATGATGGGATGGGAAATGATGCATGGGAGAGTGAATGGTGTGAAATGTTAGGATTTGAGCCAAAATATCCATGGATTTGGAAGAGAAGGCTAGAGGTGATAAACTATCATTGATTGAACAAATGAACTGGAAAGTCAAGCTTCTGCATTTTGGGAATGAAAATAACACTGTACAGCGAAACAAAGTGAAAGTGTAGATAGGCAGGATGTTTAGAGCTGACTCTGCCATGACTGAAGGCTGTAGGGAATGTGTTGAAACAAAGTGCACAAACCCCAACAACCAAGTTGTTCAGATAAACTGAGAACGGTGAGGGATGGAGAAAGAAAATAATATTAGGCTTTTAATACTTGTTCTCTCTCCTGAGTCAAAAATGGAAATCTCTTCCCATAAAAAAGTCACTATTTAATTAATTTTTTTTTGAAAAACATTTTCTTTCTCAATTGGGACAAAAACTCAAACATGATTTTTTTTTTCTTTTGAATGCAAATATGTTCCAATTTGTTGTCCCATGTGTTGTCATTTTCACTTTCTGCCTGCAGAATATAGCAAAATTACAATTATATTTTTCAAAGTATTTTTCTATCGTAACATCCTGGGACTGTAACCAGCCTGAACTACCTGACCGTCTGTGTACAGCTGTATGATTTCATGCTTAAGGTTCAGATGTGATATGATAACCACTGCATTCATTTTCCAGTCATGAGCCCTAATAAGGAGAATTTCCTAGTTTATGATGTTCCTGTAATGCTGGCAGCCTTCCAGGGATTGGGCTTTTGATACATAGATCTGTTTTAAACTGCTTAGAAACTAAAACTCTTGTTTTTAGTGTGAGATCACTAGACAGTCGGTGTCGCTTGGTGGAGAGCAAATAGGTCTACTGCCCCCCTTAGCCTTCCACGTGGGCTGTCTGTATAGAGGAATATGGGGGCACGAGAGAAAGCAACCTGTAAGGTGTAGGTTGGTAAGAGGTATGGGTAGGTAGTGATGTTATCTATCTTTGCCCTCTACTCTGCTAACATGCTAGATTGCTGAGCTGTGAGGCAAAGAGAAATTGTGCCCAGTGCAGGGCTGGCATTGTTTTCTCTGTGCTCACAGGAAACCAGTTGCGAACTAGGGACTAGATCATGCCAGTCATGTTTGTTCCTCTAGTTCTCTTTGAATAGTGCTTTTATGTGCTGCTCTTTACTCACAGTTGAGCTTTAAAAAGTTAGTAATGAATAACTTTTACAACAATCGCAGCTTTCGAACAAAGAAGAGTTGTTGGTTCTGCAGCATGAAAGCTTCAGAATTTGCAATCTTGCACCAACTGCAGATGCTTCCTCAGCCTAACGAAGGGTTTTTAAACCTGAAAGCTTGCTAAGAATTTTTTTTCCAACTATTTAAGTTGGTTTAATAAAAGTTATCAGATTCACCCAAAGAACCTTGTCTGCCTGTGTCCTTAGACCAACACGGCTACAACCAACACCTCAGAATTTGCAAGTCTCTCTGTTCCTGTTATACAATGTCATTTATCTCACTCCATTAGTATAACTATGGATGTAAATGGGCACCAAAAAACAGCTTTAAAACTGCTGGTAATCAGGCCCATATTCATTTAATGTGCTTGGGCTTAGAGGGACTCAGTCCATGCAGAAGAGAACATTCACCACGGCTGCAAAACTGCTGATGCCAGTTGTCACATGGGAATCAGGTTACTCCCTACAATTACCTTTCCTTTTTCTTTATTTTTGCTTACACTTCATTTATCAGTTGATAAACATAGATAAAGTTTCCCATTCTCTGCTGGTGTATTAGAAAGCAGAAGTACTGTAGTAGTACCACTTCTTATTGACTCCACAGACAACACCACTCCCTTTGCCCAGGGTGCAAACCCTGGTTATTAGACCCCTGAGAAATATATCCAATATTGTTACACTTTCCATAAAACTGGGGAAATTCTAATTTACAGATGAGAAACTGAAGTACAGAAATTAGGTCACTTGTCTAAAGTCGTACAAGGATGCACAAATTGAATCCTGATTTCCAGGCTAGGTTGTTAACATCCCTGAAGTATCTATGTGATAAATCCTGCCTCTCCAACAATTCTGTTTTCAGAGACTGATTGAAAGGGCAGCTAAGGATCCCACTATAAGCTTTAGCTCATCTGCCAAATTTGACACTTCAAAACAACGTAAGAATCCAGAAGTGCGCACATTTAACTCCGTTCACTCTTCCGATAGCGGAAAGCTCAAGCATGAGCCTACAGGGACTTTGTTGTCATGAGCTCATTGCGACGTTGAAATTGTTAGTATTGTAATAACAAATAGGTCAAAGGGAGAGCATCTGCTGAATAAATGCGTAGTGATACCACCAAGTGGATGAAAAAGAAACAGTATGCTTTCTTATCTTCCCATCTTAGGGCTCTGGATACATAGCACATAGATCAAAATATAATTTAGACCTTGATCAAGAGCATCATTGTCATTTAGCTAGTCTCAGACACTGAGCATCAGTGTAAGAAACTCATCCATATTTCTTGGAGCTGAAATTGTTTTCCTGCATGATGTGACTAGAAAGATACTCAGGCATATTGCTTTATTGGCACGTAATTCATGCCCTGACATGATTTTCATTCTAAAAAAGTTAGTAACCAAAACTCATTCCACAAATTACTTTTTCCTAGCAAGTTTTTTTTTTTTTTTTGGAATAGCTTATTAAGAAAGATCAGACCAATGGTTACAGGAAATTTGAAGCTGAATGCATAAGTGTTGACACATAACAGTTTCCTTTTTATTTTTATTTTGTTTTTAACTAATTCCCTTGCAGGGGGGGGGGGGGGATGTATTGGACCAGGCTTATCATTACCTTTTCATCAAAACCTTTTAAGATAAGCCAAAACTGTTGATGTCACTTCCCAACCAGTAGAGCCCAAATCCTAGGCCATTGTACTGTTCGCTTGAAAAATGAAAAGTTAGGCTGTCTGTTTCATATGATTTAGTATCTCCTTTTTAGAAGGCAAAAAGGGACGTTCCATGAGGTATAGTTCATGCTCACATAAAAGTGCCCAGTCTTTTTTTTAAACCACTTTTGGATTTAATATAGCAAGATAAATTCTACAGATAATAGTGACCCTAGCTACTTACAGTCACTGTGCAGCACTTTAGGGTATTTGGCAGGACCTGGTTGGTTATTATGTAGAAGCTCCTTTGGAAACAATGGCATTTCATGTGTTAAATTGTATTACTGCTACTGCATTACAGGCTGATAATTATGTAAATAACTTGTATGATTGTGCTTTGATGTTAAGAAAGAACTGGTATGCAATATAAAAGATATTCTAATTACCGCATTCTGCTTCAATGAAGTGTGAATTACTGAAAGTGTTTAAGTGCTAATTATTCTTTATTAATTATATTTAAGCAATCAAAGAGTGGGGTGCCGTGTTCAGTCTGCAGGGAAGGTCACAGAATACTGAACCTATTTCTGAATCTTTGGTGTTCAACTACTCTTCCTCCCTTGCATACCTCTTCCCACCCCGAGAAAACCTTGTATGAGCAAAACCAAGTTTAAATTAATTACACAGCCCTTTAAAAAAAAAAACCAAACAAACAAAACAGGGATTTTCTATATCCTGTTCAAATTAGTTTGCATGTTTTATACCATGTGATCAAGATGGTAGTTTGCAGCCATAGAAATAGGTTTGAGTCTGTGGGGTTGAGCAGAACAGCAATGACCAGGGGGAGCACAGCTGCATTGCCTTGGTGAACCAAGACCCAGACAGGCATCAAGACCCAAAAGGAAAATTGGTAGGAAGGGCCACGCAGCCTGTGCTCGGGATCCCTGGGCACTACCTAATTCTGTGGCAAGGGAAAGA
>NW_005841873.1:1955667-1956717 GCF_000455745.1 Alligator sinensis
AAAGGCCATATCTTAAGTTCCTTGTGAATTCATGTTCAGTCCATATGCAGGCAGATTTCCTCAAGTGCTGAGTTATTCTTTCCATACATAGGGGTGCCAACAGACCAAGGAGGGGAAGGGGCCATACAGCTACCTCTAGCCACAAGCAGATCACATTTATGTCATCTGACAGGCTGATACATCCCTTGCCATCTTCTTGGCATCCAGTCCCTTGTGGGTAGAGGAAGTGAAGCACTGCCTTTTCCACTGTCCCTGAATATTGCAGACATGCATGATGCAATTTTTATTTTTTCTATAGTTTGAGTTCATTTTTTCAAAATTGACTGTAAACTGTATGAGGCACCTGGAGCCAACCTTTTTATGGACTTGATCCAGTCCTGCCTGGTTGGCTTCATCTACTTGCATCCTCATTTGCTGGCAATCGCACACAGTCTTGGCCATCTCTGTGTCTGCCCTATGTTTATTTTTGTGTGTGTGTACGTGATGACAGTCTCTTGGCTGATATACGGTGAATTAAGTGGGGGACCTTAAGCTTCAGCAGCTCATGCTTTTAGCTCTGGGCTAAAAAGCCAAGACTTAAGAGGCTGGGAAGGAACTGAACAACTCATATCATTTGTGTGTCAGGAGCTTGGAGGGGGTGGGGGCTGTAAGTCACTATTGTATTCCATGTTTATTGCTTTCAAGTGTTTGAAGTGGATCTGTGGTTGGAAGACTGTAGTAGTGTGGCTGGTTTTCTGCAGCTGATACTAAATAAGTGAACAGTTTTTAAGCCTTTCTTTTCTGTTTAGCTTATGTTTGAGACACTCGCATTAAACCATGTCTATGATAACACTGTGTTGCATTCTACTTTTGCTACACATTCCCAGTAAGTCGCAGTCCCATATCATCTGACAAAGTAGGCTGTCACCTGTGAAAGCTCAGGCCTCTCTGAACCAGTTAGTCTCCAAAGTTCCTGCCCTGCCTCCTGCCTGATTTCACAGTAACTGCCTCTCTCTGCAGGAAGGGAGAGGATGCTGCATCTTTCAGCATCTTGAACTCACCGTAGGGAAA
>NW_005841873.1:1956748-1994902 GCF_000455745.1 Alligator sinensis
AGATGAGGGCACATCATGCTCCATTGCTCCCTGACACAGTTGTTGGAAGCACAATACTGACTCAGGTTTCCCTTGCTCAAGGTGCAGAAGTGAACCCCAAGCCTTTTCCATTGATTGGAGTCCTCAGAATTCAAATCTTTATCTGAACTCAGGAACCAACCCATCTCGAATGGTTATGTATTTCCCTCTAACTTCTCTCTTTTTCTTTGGTCCCACATTTTTAGACCACTGTTCCAAAGCAGATCTCTCTTCATACAACAGTACACCTTATTTCCCCTTTCTGTTGTTTTCTGGTCTAGCAGTGGCACAGTTGATACAGCTGCCATTCATTATTTTAATTTTTCAAGGTCATTTGTCATATGGAAGGAACTGTTTTTAATTGTTTAGTAATATCATTATATAGACCATACGTTTCACAATTTGTTTGTATCTCTGTTTTTTCCCCCCAGGTAACCTGTAGCTTTAAAGGCTGGAAGTGCTATCATTTGCACCTTTTACAAGGGTGAAAAAATATGGGCTGGATTCAACATCTACAAGGTAACCCATACACTCCCCAATACCTTTATCGGATATCTGAGATGTTCTGTGCACACAAATTAGTATTGTTACATTCATTTGTATCCATAAGGTTTATTCTACTAACTTCATACTGATAAAGATTCCCAGGCTTCTGGTTTACACACTAGTCACAGCTGGTCATTTGATTACTATGGCTTATTTGTGGAATTTATTCCTAGCACTGATATGCAGGGAGGAAATGTGTCCTTGGCTTGTTAATGCATGTGAAGGATGCTCTTTAACTCAGCAAGTAAGGGTTTAGTGAGTATTGATTACAGATTCTCTGAAAGCTCTGGTTAAACAAATCCAGCCAGACCATTTCATTAATGTCAGGAGCAAGTCAAATTGGCAGCTAAACATTAGTCATATTTTTGGAGAAGAGATAATTAAAGCTACGGGGCTGTATCCACAGTCTAACTACACAGCAGTGCAAATTCAGGCGCTGCCAGCTAGCAGGGACTGTGAGAGTTGGATCACACTTGGAACTGCTTCTGGGTGGATTGAACAAAGCTCCTGTAGCTGAAGGATGCTGAGTATCTTTGAATGTGGAAGGTGCAGATTTCCTCAGTGACCTCAGGCAGAGGAAATATGGGAGGAAATATGGGAAAGACAGGACACCAAGTTTTATTCCCTCTCTTGTTTTAAAAAAGAAAATTTCCTGCTGTGGGACCATCAGAATAGTGGAATCTGTTGTCAAGGGGAGGGGGCGTTGTTTGTTTTAAATGATCATCACTGAAAACATGTAGCACATTGAGCACAAAAATAGTTACCCCGTGCAGTACCTAGAAGCAGATCTCTAGATTGCTGCTTAAAACGCTGGACTCATTCTTAAATGATGAACCTAGGAACTGAAATTGTTGTTTTGGTTGTACAAGCCCCTTCATTAGGCTGCAAATACATAATTCTTCTTAAGTAACAGGGCTTCTGAGTGTCTGTCATTGAACGACTTAGAACATTTCTGACAAAACCACCCATTTCATAGATTTCATAGACATTAGGGCTGGAAGGGACCTCGGAAGATCATTGAGTCCAGCCCCCTGCCCAAAGGGCAGGAAGTTAGCTGGGGTCATAGGATCCCAGCATGATAAGCATCCAGTTTGCTCTTGAAGGTGTTCAATGTAGGTGCTTGAACCACCTCCGGTGGCAGGCTGTTCCAGACCTTGGGGGCTCGAACAGTAAAGAAATTCTTCCTTATGTCCAGCCTGAAACAGTCTTGTAGTAGTTTATGACCATTCGACCTAGTTGTCATCCCTAGGGGCGCTCTGGTGAACAAATGTTCCCCCAGATGCTGGTGGTCACCCCTGATAAACTTGTAGGTGGCCACCAGATCACCCCTGAGCCTGCGCTTTTCCAGGCTAAAGAGCCCCAGGGCTCTCAGCCTGTCATCGTAGGGTCTGCTTCCCTGACCTCTGATCACGCGCGTGACTCTTCTCTGGACTCTCTCAAGCTTCTCCACATCCTTTTTGAGTTGTGGAGCCCAAAACTGGACGCAGTACTCCAGCTGCAGCCTCACCAAGGCCGAGTACAAGGGGAGAATGACGTCCCTGGATTTGCTTGAGAAGCATCTATGGATGCAAGCCAGCCTTTTGGTCGCTTTACTAGCTGCAGCATCGCATTGCAGGCTCATGTTCATCTTGTGGTCAATGATGACCCCCAAGTCTCTTTCTTCCATAGTGCTAGCCAGCATACCTGTCCAGGTCAGCCTTGATCACCCGCCTGTCTTCTGGTGTGGATGATTTGCCCCAAAGTTTGGTGTCATCGGCGAACTTGGCCAGTCCGCTTCTGACTCCAGTGTCCACATCATTAATGAAGATGTTTAACAGTATGGGTCCAAGGACAGAGCCTTGGGGGAGTCCCACAGGACACCATGATGAGTGACTTCCATCAATTACCACCCTCTGGGTCCGACCATGGAGCCAATTTTCCAGCCAGTGGATCATGGTGGACCCAAGGCGACAATTGGCCAGTTTCACCAAGAGGTGATCATGGGATACCAGATCGAAGGCTTTTCTGAAGTCAAGATATATGACATCAATCTCTTCTCCCTTGTCCAGGTGATAGGTCACCTGGTCGTAGAAGGAAATGAGATTGGTCAAGCAAGACCTACCCGCAACAAACCCATGTTGGCTATCCCTTAAGATGTTGGCGTCGGCCAGTCCATTAAGGATGGCTTCTTTAATAAACTTTTCTATGATCTTCCCCGGGATAGAAGTCAGGCTAATGGGCCTATAGTTAGCCGGATCCACTTTCCTCCCTTTCTTGAAGATAGGCACCACATTGGCCTTCTTCCAGTCTTCGGGCACTACACCAGAGCGCCAACAGTTTTCAAAGATCCGTGCTAGAGGTTGGGCTATGATGCTTGCCAGCTCCTTGAGTACCCTGGGGTGAAGATTAATGTCGTGTCCAAAACATTTCTTGTTCTAGAGTTTGGTAAATGCAAGGCAAGATTCCTACTGAATGCTGCTTGGTGTCTGGGTGGATTGGCCTAGGACTGGGGAACCAGTCGTCAAGGGCCCTCTGCCCCAAGGCTAGCCTGCTAGGACCATTCCCTGGCTCTGGGGAAGCCATTCATAATATACCTTGAGAGCTGTGTCCTTTAACCAGGGATCAGCTCTTGGGTCTGCAGCAGGGAGCCTGGAAGTCTTGTGCGTCTTTGTCTTAACCAAATTTTTTTTTGCAAAAATCTAGTTGGCCTAATAAAGATATCAGCTGTAACATGAGTTGTGATTCCTTTTGTCTTAACTGAATCCACAGACCTTAGGATCCCAGGCAGCTGCTATTAGCAGTGGTGAAACTAAAAGAACGCCAAATTCCAGAGAGCATATTTGACGTTTCAGAAATCCAACATTCTCCGACTTTCTGGTACACAGGAAATTCCAACACTCTTGGGATTCAAACTAGACTATACCCAAATAAAAAAAAAAAAAAAAAAAAGAAGAAGAAATTCCTACAAACTAGAAATCCTACTTGTTGGCCACTCTGTGTCTCTGTCTTAAAAAGTGACCAGCTGTATTCAGTAACTAGTGCTTTCATCAAGAATAAGCAGCATACATGTGGAACCCTTGCTTGTTTCATTGTCCTTGCAACATTTCTGAGCAAGTTTTGGATAGATTGATTAAAATTGCAATGAATCAGGGAAAATTATTATAAGACAATTCTGAAAATGTAAAACTGAGAGAGCTAATATTTGTCCCAGTTTTAATCAGTATTGCATTTAAGTTTCTGTAAAGGAATAATTTTAACTTGCAGACATATTATAGCATGAGAGTCTTACTTCCATTGCTGTAAGACCCTTCTTACCCTACCCTTCTTACCTGTATCCCCATCTTCTCCGCTGATCTTGAAAGCTTGTCTGAAGTCTCTTCCAACCAGGCAATTGGTACAATAAAAATATTACCTCCCCTCTCCACCCCCCCAATATCCTTGCCTCTAAAATATACGGCTGTGTTTATATGGGTTATTTAGTAATTGGCAAAGCAAAGGACTGAAAATAGGTTGTCAAGAATCCACTTTCTCTCTCTCACTTTCCTGGACTCTTCTGCACACCTTGCAAGAAACTATTTGCTTTTAATTCAAAATAATATTTAGACAATGTGAAACACACAACTGAAAATTAGACCGTGGACAAAATCTCTATGAAGTATTTATCCATAGAGACAAATAAGATTGTCACTTGAAAACTGTATGCACATCAGAACAGACTGTCTCTCCTAAATACTTGGGCGGCTTTTATTTGTTGGATGGCACAGAGCAGTGGTAATTGTGATGCATCTGAGCAGAAAATTAGATTCCCCCAACCTCCCCCTGCCTGAGAATTGATCAGCAGAACTCCACTCAGATGCATCAATTTAAAAAATAAATTATTATATGTGCAGAAGCTTAAGAGGATCCTCTCAAATCTAGTCAGAAGCCAAAAATGAGTTAAAAAAAAATAAAGCATTGGGTATTGCCATAATACATGGAATCATAGCTTGCCTTTAAACAGGAGGCAATTAATTAAAGAATATAATCCCAAAATATAAATGCAAACAGGCTTGCTAATAGTGCAAGTTCCTCTTCTGTCTACTTTATTTACTAGAGACTACATCTGGTCTTGAACTCCATATAAAATATACAGAGACAAGTATTAGCTGTGTGATGCTACTGGTAAATGTATCATTAAAGGTGTTCCACCTGTTTGAGTTTCCCAACCAATGTATGTGATTTCACAGTTGCCTTATGCTATTTCTCACGCTTTTCTCTTTCTTGCTCCTGTGGGACTAACCGCACCAGAAAGGAGCAACGATTATTTTTAGATTCTGATCTGTAAGGAGATTTGTATGCATCCCTGTTTTTGCAGGCTGCTGGCTTCCCTGATCATACTTAAGCAAAAAAAAAGGTGCAACTGAATGCACAATGTAAACAAATTAGAAAAACGTTTTTTCTCATCTCTAGTCTAAATTACATGAATTTCAAGTGTTGGCTTGTAAGAATGGTAGGGACAATAATGTCAGATGCAATTGAAACATGAAGTGGGTTAGGCCTAATTTAAAGTTGTCTGGTGACTTAGCCTGTCCAGTCTTTGTTTCTTTTTCATTGTTTTATTCTCCCTTGTCATATGAAATAGCTTCACTTGGTCCAAGTCACTGATAGTGCTGATACTATTAGGAATAGTGTGCTAGTCATCCTATGCAGATTCCTTCTCCCATAATAGTTATTTGATAGTCTGCTAATGAACTGAGACTTCCCAGCCTTAGGCATGTTGAGAGAGGATGCTGTCTGCAGTACTGGATTCACCTGATTCTCACATTTGCAGTTAGAGCTTTTGTACACAGGGAAGTTGACCAGAAAAAAAACACAAAACTGTTTCATAATAGCTTAGTCTGCATACACTATGCCAAAATAAAGATTTATTTTATTCCAGAATAATTACTCAGATTTGGAAATCTTCTGATAATTCCAGAATAATGGGACTTTTTCTCTGCAATAGCTATTCTGATTAATTAGCTGATGTGCAGACAAGCCCTTCAGATGTTTCCAACTGAAGACACACAGGTAGAGCTATCCTATCACATATGTGTGTGTGCCTCAGAGCTATAATCTTTGAGCCATAGTCCTCAGCAGGAGTGCTGATTCATGATCTTACCTCTCAGCTGTATCTCATTAGGAGGTACATCACTCACTTTAGACCTTAAATTTATCTCCCTCCCACACAAACCTGCTGTTATCTTGCTGTTTTTTTCCCAGTAAATTGCAAACATCAGAAGCAGAACATTTACAAATGAAAGTTTTGCAGAAATCAGTGTCACTTTTAAAATACCAATCCTCTCATGAACTCAAGTTTTCCTTTGGTTCTTGTGTTTTTGTACCTCTGTGTGTCTCTATTTGGCACGTTAAAAAGGTAAATGCCATGTATTTGCATTTGAAAAAATAAGAATTATGCAGCTTGCCTTTAGAGTTATGGAGTATATTTTCTGTGTTTCTCTCTTTTTTTCCCCCTTTTCTTGTATAGTTCTAGTATTCGAATGGATGTATATGCCATGGATATGCCATTTGATCATATTAAATTCAGATGTCCCTACAACTGATTAGTGTGATGTGTTAATATAAAATTGCCCCTCTGTTTTCTTATAGAAGTGTTTTAATTGGGAAATGAAAGGCACAACCCCCTGGGTAAAATCATTATTCAGAAATGTTTCTGATACCTCTTTCTGATACTTCTGAGCAGCTCTTAGATCCTTTTTGAGAGATGTGAACAGTTTTGTAAAATCAGGGTGGCAGTTTTGCTTCCGTTTTAAAACAGATGTGAAAGGAAGGGCACAGACAGAATTCTTAAGCAGGGAGCAGAATATGTGGCGTGACCACCCAACTGGTGAAGTGAGAAAGGAATGAGAGAACAAGATTTCAAAGGTTTTTAGGCACCTAAACAGAGAGATAGGAGACTAGAGGAATTTTTCAAAACTATCCAGTCAGGTATCTAGTCCTGTTGAAATTAAGCAGGTTAGACACTTGACATGCACAGGCATTTTGAAAAAAATAACTCAGTGCCTCTGTGCATCTTACAGCTATTTGACTCGGTTTAATAAAAGATATTGGATTTGCCCAAAGAACCTTGTCTGTGCATCTTAGGGTATCTACGAACTTGGACTTTCTATATGTGTTAAGGGACCTAAATAGCCTCCAAAGTCTGGAGTTAAAGGCCCATAATGCTAACTAAAGCAGATCAGTGTTTTCTAGGTACCTCTTGCAACCTGGTCCTTAGAGACTTAAGACCCTGTTGTTGGTCCTCAGATTTTTTCTTATGGAGGCCAAGTCGGTTTGATTTGATGTTACTATTAAAAACAGGAAACTTTTTTTTTTATTATTAAAAAACTTGTCTTGCATTTATACATTTTAGCTATTTTCTGTAAAGAAAGGTTCATTCTCATTAGTTGATGTACTTGGGTACTTTTTGCTAAGCAGACACATACAATATATCCATGCACATTTATTCAGTCAGGTATGTAACTTAGTATTCATTTCATCAAATTCTTAATGATTACATGTTTTGCTACATTAGGAGATCATGCACTGCACATTTCTTATTTACTAGATAATGATTAATTTTACTTGCAATTTGTATCAAACTTCATTTGGATGGAAATTTGAATCCAATTAACTATACAAAAACATGATTTAAAAATTGTTATTAAATAAGCCTACCTTCAATGTACCAAATATATCAGAAAAAAATAAGCTTATCAGAATAGGTTTGTATTTAAAATGAATTTATTTGTTAAGGAAAGGAAATATGTGCTGTAATTAATGTTCTTAAAATGACTGTGGTTACTGTGTTCTTAGAAAAAATAGATTTAATTCTCTTGCGCCTATTCCGTATTCATAGGTTAGAACTGGAAAGGAAGCTTTCCTGCTTTTTTCTATTCACAGTTGGTTTCTCAACTTCAATGAGAGAGTTTCCACTGTTCCCCAAACCCCAAATTTCTGGACCCCATTCGAGATTCAAGATTCAAGTCCCCCAGCATCCCACAATGCTTTGCACCTCACCCACAAACTCCCCCTTGCAGAGTGGGCAGGCTAGACTTGGCCCAAGCTGTCTGCTCCAGCTGAGCAGGGCGGCATGCTCTAGCACTCCCCGGTTTCTGGCCTGGGCCACTGCAGGCATGTGGCTGCATTTCTGGAGTCAGAAGTGAATGTCTGTTCATTTGCTTATTGGTACAATCTACCCAGTTTAGATTAACCTGTGAAGATTGAATCAATTCAGCCTCAGGCTTTTTGACTGTCTGGATTTAGCCTTGGGGAACCTTGTGGGCCATGGGTTATGACTCTGGTTCTGGCCCATGAGCCTGGTGTTGGGGACCCCTGAACTAGGAGATTTCACTGTGCCTTGAAGGCATGCTTTACAATCTCATTGTTTTTTGTTATTCCAGTAGTTCTCAGCCTTTTCAGATTCAAGGCATTCTTCATTAGGTTTGAGACATGCCCTCTTTAGATTTGAGGTACCCCTTGGGAAATGCCAGGTTTTAGTTTTTACTCATTTTTTGATTACAGAAAAATTATAGAGCTGTTTTTCTGTTGCAAAGAACTCAGAAAGACCATAACAGGTCAGAATGTTTTTAACAATATGGATTCCTATTTGAAATGTTTGTGTTTTTCTTGTGAATTGTGTTTGTACCTCTAACAGTGCTATTGCATAGCAACCCGAGGAGCACACTTGAAAGGCTCTCAAGACACCCTAGGTTGTGGCAGAACCCTGGTTGAGAATCACTGCATTATTCTCTTTTTTTGTATTGTTCTCTTTTTTGTATGCTTCCCCAAGCCTTTTTTGGGGAAAGGTAACATAAAATAAAAGAAAAGAAATAAAATAAAATAATAAAGGAATAGGAGCGAACCCATGTTGTTTGCAGAGCTAATTTGAGAAATGCATCAGATGAGCTGCCAATACACTTAACTGATGTACAGTAGGGCTGTGCGAAGCTTCAGGTGGTGATTTGATTTGGAGGCGATTTGCCCTGATTTGGTGGCTGAATCTCCAAATCCGAATAGAACCAGGGGACCAATGAAAAGGTCCGAATCGATTCTAAGATCTCTGAAAAAGATTCGGAGAGCGTTGATGATTTGGACAGTCCCTGCCTGCTGCAGCAGGGAGCTGCAGCCGGACTCCAAGCTGGTAAGTAGGAGGTGGGGGAGGGGGGGCTGGAGGAGGGGGGAAGGGAATATCTGCCCTGCCTACCCCAGCTCCCAGCCCTTGAAAGAAAAGCCCCGGTGCTCACCAGGTGCTGCCAGGCACGGGGTGATCCCTGCTGCCCCACAATGCCCCATGCTGCATGGGGAACTCTGCATGAGCCCCCTGATGCCCTCCCACTCCCCCACCCCTCATGGCTGCCCTGCCCACTGCAGCTCCGACTCTTTAAGGAAAAAAACAACAGAGAAAAGCCCTGGGAATCACCACTCCTGCAGCAGCCTCCGTGCATTGGGGAGGCTTGTGCAGAGCCCCCCACATGGTGTGGGGCAGTGGGAGGCAGCAGGGATCGGTCCCTGCCGGCAGGAATGAGTCCAGGGTTTTTCTCCTTTTTTTTCTTAAAGGGCCAGAGCCATGGTGGGTGGGACAGCCATGGGAGGGCTGGGACAGCAGGTGGGGGTCAGGGGGCTCGTGCAGAGCCCCCCACACAGTGTGGGGCAGTGGGGTGTAGCGGAGATCGCTCCCCTGCATGGCAGCACCTGGGGAGTTGGGGCTTTTTTTCCCTCAAGTGCCTGGAGCTGGGGCGGGCGGGGCAGCCATTGCCAGGCTGTGGGGGATGGGCCTGGCTGATTTGGAGATTCAGCAGCAGCTGAATCTCCGAATCAGATTCAGCCGAATCGATTCGGGACAGTGATTCGAATCACCGAATCGAATCACTGTCCCCCAAATTGGCCGAATCCAAAGCAAATACTAGCCACTTCGCACAGGCCTAATGTACAGTTTGATTTGCTTCTTAGCTGAACTGATTCCCCTTAAGTGATCTTTATTTAAAAGAAAAAAGTACAATTGGGAATCTGAGTGCCTTAAAACATCAAATAGGAAGATTGAGTTAGAAGCCCCTGACCTGTCCCTGGCCCCTCAGTTTGGCTTCTAGGTAGGATGTAAGGGGTTTTTGCTTCAAAATGTAACAAGAACATGGCTTCTGCTGTTTGAGGCCTAAATCACAGAAAGGTCTCTGAGGTATGAACTGGGCTCTGATTTGAATTCTGCCATATACCTTATCAGGACACCTTCTCAGTCCATCACTGGTTTAAGTGGCTAAAAAACTTATTTGGGGATTTTAAAATCTTTTTCTGGAAGTTAGATCTGAGGAATAAAAGCAAGTGAAAAAGCCATCAAGAAGGAAGAAAGTAACAGTTTTCATTAGACAGTGCTGGCATTTAAGTAATTAGTTAAAATGCTCAAGCTTTGCATGATTTGCAGAAATAAAAAGGAACTGTGTTTGCCTCAAAGAAAATGTCCATTGCATCAGATAAGAAGGAGAGCCCAAAGTGGCAGGTGAAAGAAAATGAAAGGCTGGAACAAAGTTTTGTTCAATCTCTGAAACTGTGCTAGAGGGAGCTGACAGTTCTACAGTTTTTACCTAGAGGTAGTCTTCACTGTTGGAAGAAAAGGGCTAGTGCTAGGTAAATATGTAGGGGGTTAACAGTGTGTCCTAGAGAAACTTGAACAAGAAGTGCCTACTTCTTATACCAGTGGAACTAGCATTTGTGAATGCTTGCTTGCACCATGTTTGCTTAGAAATGCTTGTTTGCACCATGGCCTGACTGAAGAATCTTTTGCTTTTATTCCTCTTTTTCCTCAGCCTTCAAACCCACAGATTTATGTATATATAGGCTGACCTGCAGCTACAGCATATAGCAAAATAAACCTTGGGCGTAAGGGTGCTATGGGATCTAATGCATGAAACACACAGTCCACACCTCTTGCCATGCCATGTCACACATGCATGGCAGGAAGTGCAATTGTAGGATCACGCATAGATCTAATCATGTCTTATTGCTTACGTCAGCAAGAAGGAGGCACCCACGGCTGGGAGCCCGCTTTACTGGTGGGAATCCCAGCTGTGGGGATGAGCTTGGTCCCAGCTGCATGTGGGATGCAGCCAGGATCAAGAGCCCCACCAGCTGTGGGACTCAGCCTTTGGAGTCATGGGATGCTGCTGTAGTCTCCCAGCTGCGAGGGTGCATAGAGTGCCCTGCAGCTGGGAGATTGCTATGACTTGGAGATGGCGACACCTGTGATGTCCCAACTGCTGCCTTGTGTGCCCTTGCACCCCTGCAGCTGGAAGGCCAAATTGGCTGCGTTCTCCCAGACCTGGGGGATGCGTTGTGCTCCCCAGTGGTTAGGAGATCACAGCAGCTGTGGTCTTCCATGGCAGGACTGCCTATACATGCAAATTAAAGCTGGATAGAAACCAGCTATAAACTTATTACAAGTTTATAAGCAATAACTTTATAGCTGGTTGGACCTTTTTAAGGAGCAATAGTTAAGTTGCATATGTAGCCAATCTAAATTTATTGCAAAATTAGCAAGGTAATGGTGCAGTAGATATAATGTGTAGAGGGGGCCCTTGGTACATACATGCAGAGTCAGAGTTCTGCACCTTCCCCTCCCCTACAGTCAGTGCCCAGTGCTGGTGCCCTGTCATCCCTCCTCCACTCACCCTTAGTTATGCCCACATCCATGTATGCAGTGTATATCCTAGAAATTGACAAGGAGCCTCTATCCCATGCATGAGGGTTATAATGAACCAAAACTTGCAGCCCTTCCATTACCTCACTGGAATTTTGCCTGCTGGTGAATGCAGACAGTATTTAAAGGCTGAACTATGAAGATTTCAATGGAGAGCAGAAGAAATGCGTAAAACTTGCTTGTTGTATGGAAACCTCTCTTCTTTCTAATAAATCTTATATTCATCCCAAAGTCTGTTTTCTATGATGCACGTTCCAAAGACTTTTGAGACTTCTGTATGTAAAATGTACAGGCAGCATAGTCTTGTACCATTTATTAGGGGTGTGCAAAACAGGCCATATTCAATTTGGATTTGGATTTGACTCAAATCAGGGACAGTGATTCGGTTAGTTGATTTGGATCACTGTCCCTGATTCAATTCGGATGAATCCAAATTGAAGATTTGATGTTGATTCAGCGAATCAGCGATTTGGCCATAGACACAGCTTTAAATGTTTTTTCTACATGCCTCGAGGTACCAGGCATGGTTCGTGAATGTTGCGATGGTGGGGTGGATGGAGCATCCCACAGGAGCACAGGGGGGCCCTCCACGTGCTCGGCAGTGAACCTGAAAGTGGACCAGAAGTACTTCCAGTCCACTTCTGGGTCCACTGGGGAGCACGCTGTGGGGGGGGATCACCCTGCAGTCCCTTAGCTAGGTGATCAGCCATGGGGGGGACCTGGAGTGCCCCCTCAAATCCAGGAGCCACCAGTTGCTGAGCTGGGGGAGCATGGGGGCCCCCTCCCCGTGCGCTCCCTGG
The DNA here is from genome assembly GCF_000455745.1 of Alligator sinensis. Classification (NCBI taxonomy): domain Eukaryota; kingdom Metazoa; phylum Chordata; order Crocodylia; family Alligatoridae; genus Alligator; species Alligator sinensis. The sequence goes on from NW_005841873.1 coordinate 1,968,800, forward strand.
TGGACCTGGAAGTGTATTGGAACTGCTTCTGGTCCACTTCCGGGTCTGCTGCCAAATGCACTGGGGACCCCCCCCGTGCTCCTGTGGGATGCTCCATCTGCCCCAGCATCACAGCATTCATAAGCCACCTGGTACTTTAAGGTATGTAGAAAAAACATGTAAAGCTGTGTCTATGTCTGAATCGCCAAATCTTTCCAAATGTCTCTGAATCGATTTGGAGAGATTAAAGGGTCTCCTGATTCGATTTGGATTTGGAGATTTAGCCACCAAATGGGGCTGAATCTCCGCTGAATTGAATCAGGGACCAAAGCTTCACACAGCCCTACAATTTATGAAGGAAAGCCAGTCAAAAAAGGGAATCCCCTGCACTCCCAGCTAAAGCTTCTGCAGGTTTTGAACTACGATATCTGTCTTGTTGTCCAAACCTTATTTACAGGTGTCCTGATTTAAGAGCTTATATAATGAATTTAATATCCTATTCAAATTTCCATTTCTTTCCAAGTAAATTCTAGTTAGTCACCTTTTAAGACTGCAGTAAATAACCACTTCAAATTGAGCTGAAGCAGCATTCTCTTGTGTACATGTAGATCACTTATTGTCACTGGTGCAAGTACCATGAAGAGCTGACTTTTGTCAGTGTTTTTGGAAATCTCAGAATTTGAAGAGTGTGCATGTATTATGGTTTTAAAATGTCCTTCTGTAAAAGCAGTAATTGGGATATAATCTGAACAGAAAGTGTTGTATCTAGGGTCAGGAATCAGGTGCAAGATACTCCAAGAAGCAGTCTAGTATCCAGATCTAGCTGACACTTAGATTTCCCAAAGTGGTGGGTGAAAGGGGAACTGCCAAAATACATTTTCAACTGTCTTGCCTTCACTAGTTCATATTTACCTTTCTCAAGCTGTTTATAACTTTTATCAACTTTAGTTATCATGGAGGGAAAAGCCTCTCTGATACAAAGCCAAAGGGTTTGTTCCTCCCTTTCTTCCTTAAAGGTTAAGTCTCCCCGGTTGGTGCAGATCTTAATCAGCTTCCATCAAATCAAGCAGCAATCAGATATCCTGATTGCCTGTTTGACTTTAGCTCTAGATTTCAGGACCGCCTAACTAGCTGCATTATGTACTTCACTTGTGAATTTGCCGTTTGATCATACACATTTCCAGCCCTGATTCCCCATTACTGACCTGTACTTTGCCTCCTCCCCATTCCCTGTTCCCAATTTCTTTTCATGCCTACCTGCCCCAGTAACTTGAATTCCACAGCTCCTGTTATCTGGCACTGTCTTGACTCTGACTTGTAGATCTCAGTCTCCAGCTTGGTTCCTACTTTGAACCTACCAGTTCCTAACCCCTGGCTCAGCTCCCAACTGGTCTTTCAGTTCCTGAATGCCAGTTGTCAGGCTGCTATACCTCAGTCTCAACAGAAATAAACTGAGCCATGGTAAGATGTAGTCTAGTGACATGTTTGGTGCTTTGACAATAAGAAGTAACTTGTTTTTTAGAAATAGCACAAACATTTTTCTTGATTTATTTTTAAAGGTCTTATTTAAATGCATCAGGGCAGTAAAGCTGGATATAATAAGGAGCTGTGAGCATGCTGCACTTGTATGTAGTCTGAATTTCAATACCTAAATATATTGACTCTTCTTGAAAATGGCATATTAACCTCGTGGATAGAACACTGAAGATATGGTTTCTGATCATGTTGGTTTGCTAGGTGACCTTGGGCAAGTCCATTCCTTTGCAACCTCACTTATCCCACATATCAAATGGGGCTAATGATACTGGTGTAAAGCTAAAAGAAGGTCCTAGTGCACAGTACAAATGGTAATGTACCAATCAGAGCCAGAGCTTGCCCGTTTACTTGTACATGACAGATAAAGATTTGGTTCAACAGGAGGAAGCAGTGGAACTTTTATGATGGAAGATGGCAGCAACTAGAAGACTGTGGATACTAATTTACATCTTTAATACATTGTGCAAACATTAATATAGGCCTCATTAGTTATTAAGTCAGGCTAGAATATGTAACCTGTATCCCATCCAAACTCAAACTGCAGGGACGGTTTAGATAAGCAGAGTGTAAATAGTGAAGCTCAAATATTGAATTCTTAACATGCATAGAATTTGTTTGTGAATGGTATCTTGTCAGAATTAGACTGCATAATTTAGGCTTAGAGTGGAATTTGGCAAAGACCTGGGACAATTATGCTAAAATTGCCATTGGATTTGCAGTCATGAAAGTGGACAGACTCCTACTTTTCATTTCCTCTTAAAGATTGCCTCTCCTGTAGCACAGTGCCTGTTAACATCATGCTGGTTTAGTAATGGCACAGTTTGTCAGATCCAGTGCTTTTAATACTGATTTTTTTTGGCATTTAGTGTATTTTATAATAGGATTTTGATATATAGAAAGCAAATGGTCTCAGTGGAAGTGTTTAAGAATTTAATCCATTGTTATAAGTCACCCTTTTAATCTCAGCCATTCTTAATATTGATGACTACTTTTAAGGTATTAACTTTTTGTGGCTGTACCAGGAGTTGTTGGTTTGAATGTAAGAATCCAGGCATGAAGGCACTTGGATCTATTACAATATACCATTTCAGGGCATGCTGTTAGTATTTAGTAACCTTTTGATTTGGAACTTGCAAGCACAGTGGTCTATATTAGCCACAGCACTCAGATTGGCTATACATTTGAATCCAAGGATTTGCTATTCTAGACTTGATCTTTCATGTCTATTGGCATTCAGATCTTTTTTTAATGCGTTTCAAATAGACTTAGAAGACAGACTAAAAATATAATGGAAAATTTGTTTTGAGAGTGTAGCTACTTATTTTATACCAATGTAGTCTTAATGTTTAAATGAATAACAATTTTATAACCCAAATGCACTGGACTGTATTAGCAGCCAAATCTAGCCACATATCTGAGATACTCAGCTAACAAGTTTTCTGATAGCTGTGGTAACTATGCAAAGCACTGAGTGATTTGGCTACCAAAAGTGAAGGTAGAAGATTCATGAAATATCTAAAATCCTAGTGAAGTCTTGGGGGAAACCATGGTCACGGTCAAATACTTTGGATTGATGGATGTCTATTATATCACTTGTTTGGTGCTCACAGTGGAAGCTGACAATACTTTTCTGCAATTAAAAAAGTCACCAATAAAATTTCAAGGTGCACAAATCTATAATTTGGCCAGTGCTAATGTAGAGAGGTCAGGTGAGCCTCAGGAAAAGAAGTCAGTATATTTTTCATCACAAAAATATAGATTCTGAGGGGGTCAAACTGTGGGGTGGTCAACCCCGAGGAGGTTGGGGTCAGAGGTCAGTTTGCATAATGGATAGGCAAATGCTTATGTATTGCAGCAGACAGCTATAAAAGTTGCCAGCTCTGAGCAGAGAATAGTAAAACATAAAAAACCTTAGAGACCGTGATCTTGGAGCTCATGAAATATGAATGTGCAGGGGGAAGCGGGGTGGTCATGGAAATTAAATTATATAATTAAGAAGAAAGCTTAAATCTAGGGCCTCTACATTCATTTTTTTTACTGAAACTATTTCAATATGCAGGATTAGGATGAACTTTAGTGTTTTGTTTCATGGATAAGGTTGTATCATAAGCAGGGTTTAAATCTATTCAGCTCTAAATAGTTATTTGGCCAAGGGAGAGGCTGTATGAATAAGAGGAGGCTCTAGAATAATTAAGTAAAACTAGGCTGTTGGCACAGGATGTTGATGAGGTTGGAGGGTATTGTTTCAACTAGATGCTGGGATGACTACAAAGCTTCAGGACCACTCAGGTCAGACAAAAGCATCTATAAATGATAGTGGCAAGGCAAAGTTATATCCCAGTCCAGCAGTAAAGTAGAGGTTGTAAATTATGGCTGAAGAGGGGGGGACAGACTGAGACAAGAGATACATTCTGGAAAATGAACATGGTGTTTGGGACAGACTGAGATTAGAGATACATTCTGGAAAATGAACATGGTGTTAGGTAAGGAGTCAAGTAAAAATAATAAAGTACAAAGGCACAATGCAAAGTCCATTGAAGTCAGTGGGAATCTCCACTATACCAACAAGATTTTTCCTTGCTCAGAGCAATTTCTTTTCTGGTAAATGCAGAACTTCCGTTGTTTCAGTCTCCCTTTACAAATGTCCTTCTCTGTTCTTTCTGATACCTTGCTGTTTTTCTGTATCCCCTCCACAATCAGGCCCTTTCTTAGAGGCAAATTGCAACCATGTTTTTAAAATTTATTTTGTTTCTGGGCAGCAGAGATTGCTGTATAGTACTGCACATTTGAACAATGTGCTGGCATTTTTCTCTGTTGCGGAACTACAGATCTTTTTTCAAATTCATTTCTCTACTGCCAAAGCATTTAGAATCTCCTGGGGAGGCCTAAGAAAAATGTTGTCCTTTTACTGAAGAAAACACAGGGATGCTAAGCAAATAAAAATTCTGACAAAGTTAATGGGATGAAACCACTAGGTTTATCTATTACTCTTAATCTATTGTTTATATAATCTAAATTTAATCTTTTATGTTTTAGAAGTCAGTAGCTGTGATCTAATTTGTTAATGAATAAAAATATTTCTAATATGTAAAGAAATCCTATATTCTGTATCTGTGTGTGTGTGTGTGTGTGTGTGTGTGTGTATCTATCTATCTATCTACACACACACACACACACACACACACCTGACAGACTGTACTTAGGCAGTCCCAGATTATGGGGTAATATATGCAAAAGGATCTCATTTATGGGTGTCAGGTTCTTTTGAAAGACTGACTATCTTTTAGTCATATAAATAGGAGTGGGTCCCTGGGATGTCTGCCTATTACAACCAGTGCTGAATTCCTAGAAAGTTTAGTTTGTACACTCAACTTCCTTTGTAGAAAATTTTATACAATTGAATGGAAAATATTGTTCTCAATTTTATGAACTATCCTTTAGAATTTAGCAAACAGCTGTATCCCTATTACAGAATTCCATAAGATTAGAAGCTGTTCCTCACTGAGTGTGATTTAACAGAATTTAAATGGTGTGTGTGTGTGTGTGTGTGTGTGTATACATACAAAACAGTCTGATTCTTAAGTGGAGGATAGATATATAGATGTAAATATGTACTTTTGAATAAGCATATGAATGTTACACACTAAGCATTGATATCATGATTATATTAACAATAACTTGCAAATCAAATGTATTATGATCTAAATTTAAACCTATCTTCAAGGAAAGAAGCAGGTGAAAGTTTCCGTTAATGCTGAAGGGCTCCATTGCTGATACAAAGAAAATACATATCATATTTCATAGACTTTCATAGATTTCATAGGCATTGGGGCTGGAAGGGACCTTGAAAGATCATCAAGTCCAGCCCCCTGCCCCAGGGGTAGGAAGTTAGCTAGGGAAAGCAGTTTAAGAAAAGCCTGATTAGAATTAGGGGGACAGGTTGTAGCCATGTTTGTCAAAGGACATAGACAGGGAACGCTCTTTGAGTAAATCTGTATCTTTTATTAGACCAACACAAATAGTTGGAAACATTCTTCTTTGCAAGCTTTTGGGTACAAATATCCTTCATCAGGCTGAGGAAGCATCTGCAGTTGGTGTGTGCTCTTCCTGGATGGAATGAATAGTAAAGAAGCCAGAGGCTGGTATGCATGCAAGAAAGCCAGTCAGTGAAAATGTAAATTGAGGTGTCAAAGGGTGAGAGACAGGCTGGGAGGTGGGGGGAGAGGGGGAATGAATGTAGCTGGTAAGTAGTGGAGAGGTACCTGGGAGTCAAATGTCAGACAGGTTATAATGTGTCATAAATCCAATGTCTATATCCATGACTTTTTTATCCAGTAGGATGATGAAATGAAGCTCATAGGCTTGTCTGAGAAAGGTGTTTTGTAAATTCCCTTTGAGGATTAGAACTGAGAGATCTCTGAGAGAGAGTGGTTTTCTTGTGAGAAAAGTGCCCCCACTGGTAATTGGGTATTCTTGTCTTTGATAGATTTCTGGTGTGCGTTCATTCTGGTGCGCAGTTGTTGTTTGCAACAAGGATACTACAGAGCCAAGGAAGCTTTGCTGGAAGTTTCACAAAGGAAGTCAACGTGTGGAAATATTTTGTTTTGGAAAGGAGACAAAATTTCTAAGAGCAAAAAATGACTTGGATAGATTAGCAGATATTGGGAAATTATACAAATGAAAGACAGTTTTATAACCAATACATTACTGAAAACATTCGTGCATAAGAAAGTTTAGTCTGGGTCTCATTTTAAACTGAATATTAGTTTAATAATAGATGGGTTTGTCATTAGCATCTCCCTGGCTCTCCTTCACTTCCTTTCTGAGCCACTGCATGCTTAATCCACTAGATCCTGCATAGAAAGTTTCTGCTATGAATCCTTATTTGCCTTGTTTTACAGCTCCCCATACGTGTTTTCAGAAATTACTGTTCCCTATAGCGATCTTCTGGAAGTAAGGAAAAAGGATCTGTCTTTGTACATTGCTGAAGGGCACCAGATTATTCATCTGTTTAAGTGGAGGATATGCAACATTAATAGAGAATAGATATTAGATCTTGAATGCAGTATTATGGTACAAGAAATCTATTATGTTACATTGTATCATCCTGTGTAGCTCCTGTTGTGTGGGTGGAAGTGCAAGAAGAAGTAAAATTGGGCATGTTTTATACCCTCCTCCCCATCTGCAGCATATACCAACTTGAAAGGATATAAATAATAAACAGAGAAAATGATGCAGAAATAAAATGGTGTTTAATAAGGGTAAAAAATGTTAAAGGAATACGTTTGCTTACATTTTTATTGGATGTAATTATCTTAAGTATCTGAAAGAAAAGGAATTTAAATGCCAGAAGTAGAAATAGTAAGTACTATGATGCTCTATTCTTTTTTTTGGGAAAAAAAAATTGTTAAATTTGTTCTTGAAGGAAGTCGGTCTTACAAAAAAAAAAAAAGCAACATACATTCTTCACTCGTAAGTCCAGCCTCTTTCCTTTACTCCGGTCTCTTCACTAAATGATGGTGAATGAATGTGTAGTTTCATACAGGATCCAGCACATGGAAGCTTGGGAAAAACTGGTCTGTTTAATTTGAAAACAAGGCCTTTCTAGTCATGTAAACTTGCTGGTCAGAGGGATGCTGTGAAGTGTGCTGCCCTTCTGAGCCCTAAATGGTTTGTCGTATAAATGAGGCAAGTTACTTAACTTCCCCACATAAGTTTCCTGGTTTGTAAAACATTTATTAAACATAAAACATAGCCATGTCAGTCAGGGCTTAGACCTAATTAGTTTATCTGACCACTACCAGCTCTTTGTGAAGAAATAAACAACAGGGTGACTGCAAAATACTGGAGTGCATTTAAAATATGAAAGAAAGAGGGGTGTATTTTGTTACCTACTCTCATTCTTCAGACAGTTCAGTAAAAAAAATAGTATTCAGATGTCCTACACATTGGTGATGCATAGGGGGGTGCATGTGGGTGCACATGCACCCCCTGCGGTTAGCTGCTGCTGACACTGCTGGTGGCACCTGCGGGCAGTTGCCACTCAGCACCTACCCACTTGCCGCTGACACCGCTGGTGGCATCTGTGGGTGGTTGCCAGCCAGCAGCTGGAGCTTGCCACCTCCCCCCACCCCGCTGCTGACATCGCTGCGGCTTTCTGCGGGAGCTCCCCGCTCGCTGCCGCCATGCCACTGCTACTGCCACTGCTGCTACTGCCACCACCACCTGTAAGCAGTCGCCATGGCCCCCCCAGTCTCTGGGGGCATGCATCATTCGTGGTCTTTCATAATGCTAGGCAGATAAGGTTCTTTGAGTAGACGTGATATCTTTTATTACACCAACTGAATAGTTGGAAAAAAGTTCTTTGCAAGCTTTTGGGCACAGTCACCCTTTTTCAGGCATGAGGAGTCTCTGTTGGTCTGAGACTCCAAGGAATGAGGGAAGCTAAAAGTGTGGCAGGATGTCAGTGCTCTACATAATGTTAGATATTTAACTCCCTTTCCCTGCCACTCCCCCGGTTCATATTCTACCTTGAACTGGCTTGCTTTAATTTTTTAAGCATGTGACAAAAAGTCTTGCAATCTGATTCCCAAATGCCATGTCAGATAAAGTTTTTTACTGTTTAAAGGTTTTTACTGGCATGTTCTTTTCCTGAAATAATGAAGCTACATCAGTTCAGTTCAATGTGTTATATAATGGAAAGTTGCCTTGATCTTGCATAGACTCTAATACAGCTCTACTTTTTCAGGGTGTGAATAGAACTGTCTGAGACCCTATCAGAATTTGCTAAAAAAAATGAATCAAAAGACTCCTCCCCCTCTACCCCCTCTGCCCCAAAGAAATACCATGCAAGACAATGGTTTAAACCAAATTATTCTTTTTGAAGTCATACTTGTAATTATAATGTTTTCACATTGCACTTTAATAGCTGTATCTGCAAGGCAATATATAGTGAATTTTGGTGACCATTATCTAGTCCTTGCTTAATTATCTAGTTATTTTTTTTCCATGCGTTTTCAGCCTCAACATTTCTCTCCTCTGTTTCAGTAAGTGAGGGCTCATAGATCCCCCACAGTTAATGACTCTTGAAAAGCCCACGTTTCACCTGTAAATCCTAGGCTTATTTGATGTCTTGCAAGTTCCTATAATCCAGCTGCTTTTTTTGTAGCTTCCAAATCTCACCCCAAGGAGCAAGCAAAATCCTCAGAAAGGCCAGCTGTTCTCTGTTCATAAATGTTTCAAGAGTTCAGGGTGAGGCTTGACTTTAGTTAGGGTTTTTTGTTGTTTTTTAAAAATAAACTTGTATTGTTAAAACACTTCTGCTAGAATCCAAACAAGATAAAACCTGTTCAACTAGTAAGTTTTGCATCTATAGGAGGATGTGTACATGCTCCATTGCCCTCTCCTGGTGACTATCAGACCTACTTATCTGGGGCTAGGAAGGCAGTCTTTTATCAATAACTTATTTTACTTTACCATGCAAATAATAGCACGAGTGTACTTCTGTGAATATTGTAGGTACCAACAGAAGTGACAATTTTTGCCCGATCTGGCCACAGAAAGCAGCTTATAGCTGTGACTAAACACACATACGCGGCTGCAAACAGCTTAAAAATGACTGATTGGGTGAAAATCTGATTCCTCATTGCTTGAGGTATCAAATAAAGGTGTTACAAAATGGAGTATCTTTTGTAACTTGTGTCTGCCCAGTTCTCAGCCTTTCACTATTTGCAGAATGGGAGGGGGGAAAGGGAACAGACGGAGTCCAGTCTGGGGGTTTTTCAGCCCTCCCCCTAGGGTGGGGCAGGTGTATTGCAGCCTCCCCAGAGGTGGGGGGCAGGGCTCCAATTCACCCACCCCACCCTTCAGCAGCAGCTGGGGAGCCCCAAGAATGAGCTACCTCTGCTGCTTTCCCTCCTCCCATTCTGAAAACAGTGAGCACCAGTAGAGAGCTGTGGCCATTGCTATGAGCAGTGCTGTAGCAACAAGGTTTGGCACCTGGGGAAAACCTGCAGCGGAAGCGCACCTTTGCCCCACACACAGATCCAGGGGGCACACGCCCCATCTGCCAGGATTGCGTGTAGTGATGGGAGGCCCCCCCCCCAATGAGCTGCTCATGGCTGCATCCTGGGCCTGACTCCAGCTGGGCAGCACCTGTTGGCGCCCCTTTGCTTTGGCGCCCGGGGCAGTTGGCCCGTTCGCTCCCCACGCTTGCTACGGCACTAGCTATGGGAACCTGGCTGCAGGCTGCCAGCCCAGAGCTAGATTCCCCTCAGCCCTGGAACCAACAGTTAACTTCTGTTTGGTTTGGGGTAACGTTGTAACTCAGAACACTTTGCAAAAATTGTTCTGAGTTACAGCTGGGAGCTGCACTTCTGTCTGCACCCAGTAACAAAACTAAGGGAGAGCAACCAGGGCACCAACCCCTGGCACCAACTTGAACAGGTGGAGGGGGCAAAAATTGTGCTTGCCACAGCTGCAGCTGCTGCCATGTGCAGCATCGCTGGCTAGGATGCAGAATGCTGTCAGTGAATATGGAGTATGGGCTTTGGGATCAGCTGGTAAATGTCTGTGCTTTGAAGGCCAGAATCTTCCGTTTGAGTTTCACTGTAATCTTTAGTAACCGTCACCTTCACATCAGCAGCATATATTCACAATGAAGCAAATTAATTGCCACTTAAACATTAGGTTGCTATATTTATTGCAGCTATTAGTGCTTTGTTGAAAGAAGCAGGCTTAAAAAAAGTAAAGGCAAACAAGAGATCTTCTGTAAACCGATAATAATTACACACAAGCTGTGAGCCATAATGCATATCGCTGACCTACAGCTATAACATGTTTTTAGTAATCTATTATGGCATAATGATACATAGAGAAACACCTTATTTATGACTTCATACTGAATGGAATGGCAGAATATAGTTAAAACAATTGGCCAGGTGCAAGTTATGGCAAGTTATGAAATTATTAGAAGGCCTCTCATAAGCTTTAATGGTCTTTGGATCAGGTCTTTAGTAACAAAAAACAGATGCACACAGACATCGGAATGATCAACATCACAAAATACATCTCTACACTCATCATTTTACCTAGCAGCTGTTCCATTAGCATCTTCTTGAACCTTCAAGACCTCCCTCCAGTTAATGGCTTCTAATAAGCATATACAATTTGTTTTGTGTGGGGTTTTGTTTTGGCAGTCTCATGTCTTGTACTGTGCAAAACAATTAACATCAGTTACCTTCCATTTCCTGTTGTTAAACAATTTGCCATGTATCTGTGAAGCACAGTTCAGCTTCTGAAGTGGTGGCTTCAGTGCCGTGGCAAGTTTGGCACCCGGGGCAAAGCCCGCAGTGGCAGCCTGCCCTCCCTCCAAGCAGAGATCCAGGGGGCACCCCCCCGCCCCATCCTTGCCCAGGAGCAAGGAGCCACTCTTCTCCATCCTCGTGTTCCCCCCGCCCAATGAGCCACTTGCGGCTCCATCCTGCACCCCTTCCCAGCTCCCCTTCGCTTTGGTGCCCAGGGTGGTCACTCCACTCACTCCCCCGCACCCTTGTGGCACTAGGTGGCTTCATTCCTTTGCTATCATAGAAGTGATGCTTTGCACATAACTTCATTCGGTGTTAAATCTCCACTGCTGAAATCCACATTTAAAAATAATGCTAAACCTTTTTTTTCCAGATAATTACTTTGAAGTCCACTTCAATTAAGGGGGATCTACACTCTTAATCTGTAGACTGGTCTCTCCTCATTTTTACCAGTGCGATCCTGCACTGATAGGGAGACATTGGCATTAGGTGAGGGAAACGACTATCTGAATGTGATAATGAAAGACTGAAGGATGCTATGAAATAAAGACTAGCACACCCCAGAAATGTATTTGAAAATGAACTCTCAAAGTAAAAGCAAGCATGAAACATGCTATTTTAGTGGATTAGAAATGAGATGAATACTGAAGTGAAATTTCCATCTGCTACTGGTTAATGAGATTTAATCCACGAGGTTTTAATATGTAGGTGCCTTCTAGTGTCTAAGCCATGGCTGTCATTTTGCAAGGAAAGAACAATTGTTGAGAAATAGCCAAGCTTCCTGAACCATCTCAAGTCATGGGAGAGAGAAACAGCAGTCCCCAAGGAGACTGCAGTACAGATGAAATACTGCTCAGTTTCCTGCTACCCACATCAGTTCTTTCCGTGTCTACAGCATGTAAGTCTGTACCTTTGAACTTTTATCTTCCAGGACTGATTCTCTGAGAATAAGGACTTCAGAAAGCAGTGGTAGGTCTGTGGATAGTTACACAGCAGCAATCCAGTCCCTTGAGGTGGCAGCGCATACTACATATATTAAATAATGTGGAATTCTCCTGATGGTCTTTATGGCAGTAAGTGAATAATACATGTGTGCGTTACCTGGGACCTAGTCACTCCCTTTTCTCCTAAAAGTGTTTGAATGGCTGGAAGGTTGCTTTGTTTTTTTCTCCTAAAGAGGTGACTTTTTTCTTTGATCAGGGGCTATTAATAGGAGTGAATATAGGTGCATTACAATCCCATTAAGGGAGCAGGGAAGGAAGATCACTCGAGAAACAAATCAAACACGTTCAAAATACCCCAAGCAGATTCTTTATTTTGAAAAGGGAAGCAGGCTAGAAATGCCATGAAGCCAGCCAAGGACTTCACTGTTATTGCTGTTCCTACATGGAAGATGCATATACACTGACAAACAGGAGTATAAATCCTATGAAAGATAGTGTTTTCTTGGATGGGAGCACCTTTCTCACTGTGTGTAAGTAAAATCTCACCACCTGTGTCGGGCCAGAGTTTCTTCAGCCTCAAACATACATGGTTGGGAGACATTTCTTGACACCCTATGTGGTTTTTTTTCCAAATGTGTGTGGGTGTGTGCGCGCACACACACACTCCCACACACATTTGGAAAAAAAAAAGGTTGCATATACATGCAACTTTTATTCCCTTTTCCCGGCAGGCGCTTGCACAGCAACTTTGGCAGTGGTAGCACATGCTCACAAGCTTGGAATTTTGTTTCATATTTGTGTCATGTGCCTCCTCACATTAGTTTCAGTGTTGGTTTGTAGACTAGAATACTTTGCTTAGACTTAATTAAGAATGTTGATGGCAAATTAGCAATCATCAGAACAGTCTTTATTTAATCATGCAGCAGTTATTGTTTTTCTTCTTATATTCCATAGTTAGATACACCTGATACAAAATATGCCAGAGGCCAGCAACCTTTTCAAGCCATGGACTGGAACAGTGCGACTCCAGTCCAATGTGGAATGGGTGGCTTTAGCGGCGCATCAGTGGCCAAAGGCTTTCCCTGTGCCCACACTGGGGCTGGGTACCTGGGAGCTGCATCTGTGCTGTGGCTGCTTCCCTCAGCCCCACCTCCTATAACCCACCTGTGCCATGGGTACAGCTGGAAGCCCCAGTGCAGCTCCCTACTATCTGGAAGTTGTACCCGTGCTGTGGCTTTGGGGAGGGGAGACGTGGTAGCACAGACGTAGCTTCCAGCTCACAGGGAGCTGAGCTGGGGCTGGGCAGCTTCCATCTGCGCCTGTGCTGTAGGTGGGTGTTGGTGGCATGGGGAAAGGGAGAAGCATCAGCAGAGTGGATGCAGATTTCAGCTGCCTGGCCCTAATGCAACTCCTTCCTGCTCAGTCCCAACATGGGCATAGGCATAGGAGTAGGCAAAGCCCTCCAACTCCATGGGGCAGATCTGGCCTACAAGTCACATGCTGCTAGCCCCAGTGTATACAAATAGCACAGCATTGCTTTAAAAGCTTCAGTGGTGGCAGTCTTTGCACATCATTTATGTTTGAATGATTTACTGTGTGGGAAATGCAAGAAACATTCAGATGTCCATGAAGGATTAGACAATACAAGAAACAGGCATAGATCTCAGTGATTAAATACTTACTTGGATGATTAAAAGAGGAAAAAGTGAAATATTTCAGCAAATACATTTGTGGGATGATGGTGAAAGGCTAGGCCTTATGCTAGTTGAAGTAACTACTAATACTCATTTTGGGCAATATCAGTTTTGCTAGAGTATCTGCCAAAATTTTGATTCTAGTAAGCTTCTCTCTCTCTCTCTCTCGAATAATCTGAATAACCTATTTCTTTAAATGTCTCTTTAATGTCCTATTTAATCATACAACGATTTATGATGTTTGCATTGACCCCTGACTTCTTGTTCAGGGACTTGGTAAAATGGCATGATGTGGCAAAGGGCAAGTGCCATAATGCTATGGGATGCTCATGAGAAAGGGAAATTAACTGCTTCTTTGGCAGTCTCACCTTTCTGTTTGTCTCCTGGTGGCAGAAAGCATGTCTTTGACATAACAGCAGTTTTCTTGCTCTATAGTACAGAAAGCTGAAACTTAGGAACCTGACCCCATTTTCTTACCATCTGGATATAGGCTGTAATTCAGCAGTCCATGATTCATCAAAGAACTTATATATGATTGTACCCTATTGATGTCCTTTTGAAAAGAAATTGCGTCTTGTGCTTACAGCACTATCTCTTCAGTTCATGGGGACTGACTTCCCTCCTTACCTACACTCCTCCCATAGGACTTTGAACAGGTCCAAGTAAAATTTTCAAAAATGATTTAACAGCCTGACTTCTATCAAGTCTGCATGGGACATAAGTTCCTACGTCATGCAAATGCTTTTAAAATTGTAGCTCTATTCTTTAGCTCCCGATCACTAAAATAGATATAATGCCACTACCTTACCTCATAGAAGTGTTGTAAGGATAAATGGTATAAATCATGGCTTCCCAACTTTGGCATGGCCAGGGACCACATGCCACACGGGACCCACAGCATGGGAAAAGTCCCCGCATGGTGTCCCTACTTCCCCACGGACTTTAAAAGCGGCATACAACCCCGTTGCTTCCTGCTATGTGGCCTATGCTAGTGGCAAGCAACTCTCTTACTGCATAGGCTCATGGGAGTGGCAGGCCACATATTAACAGCTCATGGGCCACCAGTTGGACAGCCTGTATATAAATCAAACTTTGTTATAAAAACCTGATCAGTCACCCAGCATGATGCCCCTTCAGTCTTCCATTGGGATTCTAGACCACTATATGTTTGGGGTGTTTTTCATATCTGCAACCATATCTGAGATTTACCCAACTGAATGCAGGATGATTAGAGGAAGATCTAGGTTCAGGAGACATCTGTAAGTATTTCTGAGTTTTAGGCTTATTCCTGAGTGACCTGTTTAACATGATGCTTGCAGATGGTCCTTGTCTCTTGCACCAGTCCCACAACAATACCGTTTCAAGACTGACAATATGCAATCCATGCCACCAGTGACTTTTGTAATGTTTAGCTGAGTCAGTGGAACAGATGGTACCTCAGCTGTTCAAAAGCAGCTTCAAATGAAAGTTGGACCTTCAGGGGAGGTATCTGTGGGATATTCCTCTAAAAATACTGAATTCTACCATTCCAGCACGAGTGCTCCCACATCTGCGGGACATGTGTCCATGTGTTGTTCCAAGCCAGAGTTTTGTCCTATACCTCCAAAGCTAATGACAACACTGAGGCTTTTGGTCCTTATCTTTATAAGTGACAGAGTCTTATGAGATCTGCTGTGGTATTTAATTATGTAGTTAAGTGAACTCTTTAGGAAAAAAAAGAAAAGCGTTAAGCTGCAATGTAAATATTTGAACAACCATGCAGGTGTTTCACCACTTTTCATTTAAATTTCTTTCTCTGTAAATTGTCTCAGTTTTGTAAGAGAGCAGTAGGTTTAGTTGAGTATTCTGTGCTTTAAATTCTTCATGAGCTACAGTTGTCTACATTTCAGTGGTGCCTGAGACATAAAACCATTTCTTAATTAAATTGCAAAAAACTCATCCCCATTTCTTTTTGCACTTGTCTGTTGAGCAACAAATCTCAATAATTTAATTTCTTTCTTTGTGGCTACAGTAAATCTAAAACCCTTTTAAGAAGTAACAGTTTATCTTGGTTTACTTTAAAGATCATAAAATTAAAAAAGTAATTTAATTCATGCAGTAGCTGGACCAGCTCTGCCATTTTTGTTTTTCTCATAATGTTATTGATTGCTGTAAAGTTTAAAGTGTGAGAGATGGAAACCAGCTTTCATTTCTGTTGTCAAATTTGATCTGAGGAAGAGAAAAATCCTTTACATATTCTCCAGGGATAAACTGGAATAAAAAGCCCAGTTCTGTCCTTTGGGCATAAGTAGAAATCTACATCAGTCTCCAGATCCAGATTTTGGGACTAGAGCCATTTCTAAACTGGTACTGTAACCAGAGTCAATTTGTTGGTCTGTCCAATTAAAAAGGAGTTTGATGTTTTCAAATGCTAGCAATTTTTCATCTTGAACCAAGTGTTGTAGGAACTTGTGTCAGAGAAACAGTAGGTGCCACACTTCTTGCTATGGCTTAACTGAGTATGTGTCCTGGAGAGATGGGTAGGAGGTAGTGTGCTGCTGGAGGCATTTCTGGAAAGAGGTCTATGTCCTTCCTAAGCCTCAGAGCACTTGGCTGTTAAAGAAGCCTCTGACCCTCTTCACAAGAATAGGGAACATTAAATCGACTGCTTCATTCTTGGTTTAGTTTATGTCCATCTTTTTCATGGCTTTTCCATTGGATACAGGATTCTTCTTTGTATCCTACCATAACTGTTGCCATCTCCTGCTCATATCTTGCAGCTTAGGACACATTTTAACTGTCAGTTTTCCTTTTCCTTTCTTCCCATTTTCCTATCTCGCTTTGCAAGGAATGGGACTAAACCCTTTTATTTTAACAGTGAAAGTTACTGAACTTATTTCATGTTCAACTTCTCAGATAAATGTAAAGGATTCATTGTGGCAGAGCCCTCAGCACAGCAACCCTGAATTAGCAAAGTAAGCAGGTTTTTAAGAATGGGCTTAACTTTTAAATATGTGGTTCCTTGTTCCATTGAAATCTAGCACCTGTGCTTTACGATTTTCCTGGATTGTGGCCAGAGATCTCAAGCATCATGTAGGGTCAAGTCCAAAGACATCTACATCAGGAATTTAAAGGAAATGATTCCTTTCAGTCTGTTTGCAGTGATTCCATTCCGTGTAGCTTTTTGTTTGTCCAGTCATTTTCCAGTGCTTATGAAGGGCACATTTAACAGAAGTAATTTTCTAAGTTGGGGACTTGTTACACAGTAAGTTTGGGTTGTTCCTGGAGTTGCTAACCCCTGGACTGTCTGCACATTAATGTCTTAAAGCGGTTTTAAGCACTCATTATGCACTCATTATGCAAAGTTATGCCACTCCAGGGCAGGATTATTTCTGATCCGTATCCAGCTGCTGTTCCATTAAGGTGTGGCCATTCCCTAAAAATGTGCCACCCAAGTTGAGAAGTCCTCCAGTATCCCAGAATCTCTCACCCCCTGCCTGTAGAGCAGGGATAGAAGCCTGTCCTGGCTCACCAGCTTTCTAGTGCAAACTCACAGCTAGTGAACTAGGTAACTCCTAGTCCTCCCCCGGTCACAAGGCCTCTAGTCACAAGTCACAACTGTGTAGTCAGAGGAGGTTTCTAGATTTAAGAGTGTGACTGCTAACTCCAACCTAGCACTAACACCAATGAGCATTTGTACAGCTCACAGCATAAGGTGTAACAAGGCCTTTAGATTACAGGAATGATTTGTAGGGATAGGAAGTGGGGAAGGATACATACTAAGTAAGTCTGTGTGAAATTTCGATGGATGTTTTGTTTTGAAGCTGTTTCAATGCGTTTCGAATTCGAAACAGCAAAGTTGAAATTAAACAAAAAGGCTTCGAAACAGCTTTGAAACAAAATGAGGGGACTTGAAATGTTTCAAAAGTTTCAAGACAGCCCTCCCGGGGGTGCAGGCTCCCAGATCTGTGCGTGGAATGACAGGAGGCTGCTGCTGCTGCTGCCTGGGGCCAGGCAGCAGCAGCAGCTGCTTCCCGGCGCTGGGTGTGGGCTGCGCCCAGTGCCGGTCCCAGGCAGCAGCAGCCTCCTGTCATCCTGCACATGGATCTGGGGACCCATACCCCTAGGAGGAATCCAGCACAACTCCACAGCCCTCCTGGGGGTGTGGGATGACAAATCTATGCACGGGATGACAGGGGGTTGCTGCTGCCAGCAAGTGACATGAGTTTTGCTTTTAGCTGTTTGAGGTGCAGTTTCCCAGAAACCCCTACACCTATCTCCTTAAACTTGGCAAGCTTCATGCCCTCAGAAGGGGCTACCATCCCTGCCATTTTCATTTGAATCATGCAAGAAATGACAAAGTTATAGCATTTTCATGATTCCCCATTATAGCCTATGGGTGAAACGTCAAAACGTTGAAACAGCGAAACAGTTTCGACAAAACGAAACAGAAAAGTGCTTTGAAATTAAACAGAATGATGCAACAAAACGCTGTCCCTTTGAAACAGCGAGACAGAAGTTGAAATGAAACGGTGCTGTTTCGCATAGCCTTATTACTAAGTCAATTAAAACTCTTTGGTGTCCATTTATTGGCAATGTATCTGTAAGGGATAAAGAACACCTGTGCTTAGAGAAATAAGATATTGGCTGATGATTGATCAAACTCGAATATTTCTAATGGCCAGTTTCGATTGGAGGGGACAGATGTTATTAGTGCATAGCACACACATTTGGATGGCCATATCTAATGAATGCACTACCTCAAAAACAAATGCCCATAAGGTAGTGGTGTCGTTTCTAGTTAGATGCAGTTTGCCATTATGTTCAAGGCAACCAATGGAAAATCCTTAGGAACAGATTTCTGAGAGACCATTATTGAGGCCTTAATGATCCCAGGAATAGCGCTGATCATGTTAAAGATTGTCATTTGAAAGCCATTGTCAGAACATCAGCTCATCTTAGCTGGATAAAAGCTAGATACTTGTCTAGTTGGGTAACTTATCACACATGATGGCTGCACAGTGACAACTTATTGAAACCAGAATGTTTCATGAAAACATCTGTTTTGAGGAACTTCTAATGAAATGCAGGCTAGTTTCCTGCCAGCTCACCTGTCAAACTGACTCTCAGAAGAATTATAGCTTCAGGGTAACTCTGCTATGTGAATTGACCCAAGACAACACAGTTACAGACTACTTGTTGCAAAGCTTTCCAGAATAAGTGTAGTTGTGACACTCAACTCCTGAATCACATCAGGGAGACTGATGGAGCATTTGTATATGTGATGGACATCACAATGTACACGTGACACCAATGTCACTTGTGTGGCTTAATGTAATCACACATTACATGTGCACCAGTCTGGGGGATTTTAGATGAGTTGGATGTAGGTTAGTTTTCAATGTTGCAAATTGCAACGATGCAGCTGTGAGCTCACCCCCAGCTGCAGGAGAGGTGAGCAGGCTCCAACAGCCTGATCCAACTGTTCCCTTAGCCGGCCCTCTGGAAGCCCACTGCTGCTGCTCTCCCGGCCGGCTTGGGGAACAGTTGGATCAGACTGGGTTCTGTCTTTGAGCTGGGGCAGCACCTGGCCCCCTAGCTGCCCACCTGGGTGGCCCTAGGGAACACCACCACTGTGGAGGGAAGGACCAGGGCACCCTGCAACTCCGGTGCCACTCAGCCCTCAGTGGTCAAGCTTTGGCAAAAAAAAAAAAAAAAAAGGATCAGGCCCCTCGCTATAATATGACAGAAAAATGGAAATGGTGTGTTTCAATTAAAACCCACTGTTTAAATTTGGGGGTGATAGAATAAAACTCTGAGGACTAAATTCCCATCATGTGTACTAGTACCCATAGCCCTCAAGAACCACAACTCCAAGCCAAGGTTCTTGTGGACTGGGTTTATGACAGGGACTCAGGACTTGCATGCAGCAGTGGCAGCAGATTACATGGGGCACACTGCTGGAGTCTGAAGCCATGGGGTCCCAGGCCTGGGTTAGTCTGCATAGCAAGGATGTCCCAGAGCAGGGGGCCTTGCAAAAGCTATCATGGCCAAGACCACCAAGTTTCATATTTCTTTTCAGTGATAGTAGTGAAGCTGGCAGTTGCCTCAGCAGCTACTAAGGACCCTGGGGAACATATTCCATTTGGGTAAGGCCAAGTTTTTTCACTCCAGAATGAAATACTGCAGGATGTCAGTGCTGTGACAGTTTGAAATTTTTGCCTTTTCATCAAGGTTTGGGACAGAAAGATTTCTGACAGTCACGTTCACTCTGACACATAGGACCATGTGACATGTCTATGACAAAAACTCAGTATTAAATTATCATCACAGAGACTCTGCATTTATGCAGCCAACGACATTTTCTCAGTCCTACAGAAAGCTGAATAGATGTCTGATGTTTAAAAATAAAATGCAAATGCCTGAATTATTTGAATAAAATCATTTTATTAATGCAACTGTCTAACAGATACTGATGATGGTCTGAGAATAAGGTCCAGAATGTTCTTTCTAATTAAAGAAGTTAATGAACTTGCACATCTTAAAAATTTCATTTTAATTAATTAAGAATAATTCATACAAGAGGAAGGAGTGCCAAAAAGATCTTATAGAAGAGTAGAAAGTTAGTGAATTTGTTAGCTGTATTGTTAACAGAGGAAGTTGAGAGCCAAGATTTTCCTAAAAGGGTGCCTAAAATTATTCTCCAGTTCATGTTTAATACCTCAGCAGATGGCCTGATATTTCCAAAGTGCCAAATATCCAGGAGTCCCTATTAATTCCTAGAATCATTAGAAATATAGCTGATTCTTTGTCCAGAATCTGTAAGCACAAAGGGATTAAACAAAAATCCTCTGGCCTTGAAATTCAGTATTTTTTTTATATATTGTTTCTTTTTAATATTTTATTCTGACCTCCCAACTGTTGTTGTCCCTGTCCTCCCCCCCACCCCCCATGGCAAACAAAAACAATAAACTCATTAAGCTTGAATAAGATTGCTTTCATCTTGTGCACTTTCATGCTAAATATGTGGTGTTCCTCAGATACCTATTCTTCCATATTTCTTTAAACTGAAGGGTATGTTTCAAGTCTTTTATTTACATACTTGCTTAATTGAAACAGTTATATTTAATAGACTTTATGACGACGTATTATCACTCTTTTGTTCTAAAGTTTCACTAGTCAGCAAATAGAACGAAAAAAAACTAATAACCAATTACCGGGTTTGGGGCATGTGGCAGTGCACTGTGTGTGCCTGCCACTTTAAGGGCCTGGAGCTGGCAGCCTCCAGGTGCCTGATGAGGGCAGCCATTTTGGAGACAAGGGCTGCCTATTTAAACAGGGCAGTTGAGTTGCTGAAGGCTAGGCAGCATCATTGCCTGGCTGAAGGGCTGCTGTGAATGACCCGGAGGTAAGGAGGAGCTGCAAGGGGTTGGCAAGGAGGCTCCTGGTCCTGGGCATGGGCATGGGCATGACCTGAAACTGCACCCTGCCGGGAGTGGGTGGTCTGGTGGGGCTCTCAGTGGTGTGGGAGCCCCCAGGAAATGCCAGGCCAGTTATCACCCCGGTGAAAGGCGGGTTGGGGAGCCTTAACCCCTAGCTCCCACCACCGGGTGGGTAACCCCATGAGTTGTTGGAGGGGCCCGGGGGGGCAGTGTTGTGAGGGGCCCAGAGGGCGGACCCAGAGAGAGAGTGAGGGGCTGGAGACCCGGCCCGAAGGAGATAGTGCCCATGCTGGGGCCAGGACCAGAGAGGGTCAAAAGGGCCAGGGGCCCACCGTGAGGGACGCCCAAGAGCCAGGGGCCTGGGGTCCCGACTGGCCTGGAGGTGGGCCAGGGCCAGTTAGCCAAAGGTCCCGGGGGGACCACGCCTGAGAGGGGAAAATGGCTTTGGTGGGGCTAGTAGCCCAGATGAAGGCGGGGACGGTGCCTGATCAGGAGGGATCATAGAGGGGTCCTGTTTAGAAGATTCTGGGGCCCAGCATGGGGGCCGGAAGAGATGAACACCTAGATGCCATCTGCGAGGCTTGGGCTGCGGTATTAGGGGAGGTCGGAGCCGCAGAGAGCGCCCCCTGGCATCGGGGCACTAGATGGGCAGCCTCTCGCTTAATTGACATCTTAATTAAACCAATTATCATCAAAGGCATGGCGGGCGAGATAGGCGGGCGGTTGACCACCAGGCAGGGGGCAGGCTGTGGAGATCGGCCCCGGGAGGCCCCCTGTCACAGGGCACAAGGAGGCTGTTCTGATTATCATCAGGTTCATGATTTTTTAGGGGACCCTGTGGCTTTTTTCCAGTTACCCGCTCTAGGTTTCATGTACATACATACCTTGCATAAAATTCCCTTTTAACCTAATCAGGGCCCTTTGTGTTGCATGAATTGTCCAGTTATTTTCTGACCATCTCAATTTTAGAAACAACCCTTGTTCTAAAAACCATCCCCCTCTACACACTTTGAGTCATGTTCTTCTTATCTTTCATTTGCAGCAAATATACACTACTGTAATAGTTAAATGGGCCTCACAAAAGCAATCACCATTAACTGCAAACCTAAAGTTTAACTGCATCTGTTGCTATGAAGATCTAAGCACTATGAATGTCCTTCTCAGCTTGACATAATTATTTATTTAGTTATTTAACAGCTATGAACATATAAGCCTTGCTGTTGACATAAGCACAACTGTAGACATTGACACAACACATTTCAGTTGCATGATCTTTAATCATAAGTTGTCTAGTGCAGTCCAATTATGAAAAAAATGCTGAGAGTTGAAAAGTCACATGTAAGATTCCTAAAAGCCACTGTAAATTGTAAAAGTCTGAAAACGACCGTATTATTTCTGGACTCGATGTTTTTCTAGAGATAGGTATTTTTCTGGAGTTGGACACATGACCACATGTAAGAGAAGCCCAGAATGATCACCATGCAATGGTGTGAAAAACTGTCCTGTTGCCTTACATTTTGTAACTGGTTGAGTGAACTAAGCAGTAGTCTAGTAACCAATTCCAATTTGATTAATTTGCTACTTTGGGCAAGTTGCTTCATTTCTCTGTGCTTCTGTTAGCCTTCTTGCATTTAGTTTGTCTTTTCGACAGAGACTGAAAGCTCTTCCGAGCAAGTAGATTCATACATGTTTAGTGTGTAGCATAGTGGAGTGGCAGTGACTTCAGTGGTAGTGTCTTGTTGATGCTACTGTCATACGCATAATGATAGACAAGAAAGGAGAAACCTGTGGTGGGTATAAGAGAGTGAAGGTGTAGCTTTTGGGATAATTATGCTCCTTGTTCAATGTTAGAAGGAGGTGACATTCTGTCATTCTTTACCATTGTCACATGAGACCTGTTCTCTGCCCCTTCTTTGATGCAAAGGCAAGTGGTCAATAATGCCGAATCCTCCCTTCCATTCCAAATGCCAGGCAGGAAAGCTGTTTTTAGGTATGCAGAGATGATTTCCAAAATAACCCAGTCAGGCCTGATGAAGAATGTCTTGCATTTGAAATCTTGTCTAACTCTATCCCAATTATGCTGTTGGTCCATATAAAAGATACTGCCCTAAAAAATCCGTACCCCTTCCAAAAGTAACACAGTTGTCCAGTTACATAACAGTGGCCATGTTGTTGGGAAGGAAAGAATGAATATTTAATAACAGGGGGTTTGTGAAAGAGCAGACAGAAACTGGAGGAAACAATGTATGAATAGATGGCACCAGGATAGCACTTAGCAAATTGAGAGGGAGCGGTGAAGCAAAAAGCAGAGGACAGCACCACCTAGTGTTCCTGGCAAAGTCTAAATAAATGTTTGCACGACTGAACTCCAACTCGGGGAGTGTTTTCTCATTATAAAGCACTGTTAACCAACCCATAGGAAAAATAGCAGGTCATATCTTCCAGTGTGTCAGCTGCTCTATGCTGGCCTACAGGGAGATTCTGGCTGAAGAGCCAGTGTACCTTACCCCAATGCAAAGAGAAATGCAGCTGGAGTAACCAGAGTAGAGGACCCTTTCCAGTCTTCTCCCATGCTACTGATATCTTGAATACCACCTGAGCAAAATATGTGGACTAGAAACAATCCTGCGTAGAATCCAAGTGATCAGTTCTGCACCACCCCAGCATTAGTGACTGCATAGGCATCGAAGCAACCCACGGGCTGTTTTGACTCTTTATGGGTCACATACATATGATAATGGAATAGGACTGGAAGAATGCCAACCTTCAAACATTACATTTATAGGCAACTAGATGAAATTGAAAGTCCTGCTAAAGTACTACAACACGGGTTCTAGCCTATCTGCAACCAAAAAGCACATCTCCAAGGTTGCTATGGTTAAAGACAAGCAGCTATTTTTGTATGGGTGTATGTAATTTGCTTTGAGAGGAATGATTCAGAACTGCCATTAATGACTTCAGAATAAGGGGGCTATCTCATGACCATGACCTGAAACTCTCTGACTCAAGGGTGCTGGAAAATGTTGGGATGTTTGGTGACAGATTGGATCAGTGCAGCTTAAAAAATGTGGGCTGAAATATTGCCTACAGCCAACTGTTCTGAAACTTTAGGAGCCAATCAACTTTGATCAGAACTTTCCTCCTTGGAGCTATCTTATGTTCTATAGTTTCAATCACTAGAATTGCTGCCCTTGAAGTAATGCTACAGTGCAGCACGAGGTAACAATGAACTATGAACAATATTAATTTCCCATGATTTGATACAAATCCATTCACCACTCAAGTCTCACTCGTGCCTTGGGAGGTCTTGTGCTAACCCCTTGGTGAAGAGATGAATTTTACACTTCTGTTTCTTCGTAGATGGGTCTGAATAACAACAATATATAACCATATGGATAACCTTTGCAAATAAAAATGCAGAGTCCAGCTTGCTGTGATGCGTCTACATGGTATTTGTGACCACAGTTTATTCATCAAAATGTTTGGATAGTGGTGTCATTGATATGAGCAATGAATGTTCTTTCCATCAAAAAGTGTTGGCTATTTGTTACTCCTAACTACAGAGGTATCAACTATACAATAAAACAGAAATAGCACTGTGACTTGTGTCATTGACCACACAGTTGAGCTAATGTATGTAGCACACGGCTCAAGAGAACATTTAGCAAGCAGCTCATAGAATTATTCATTCTAACCTGTCAGTGGATACCTGAGAATAAAAGGCAAATTTGGAGGAAAATAACATACTGCAAAATAAGCAGATTAACTGAATAAGGTCTAAAATAGTAATCGTTAATATTTATACTTCCATGACTGTTTTTCTTGACCTCTTTCACTAAGTGGATCCTTGGGAATGAGATATGCTAGGTAATGCCTCTGTTATTGCTTGATTTATTGAAAATCATTACATTTCAATGTCCTGACCTCTGTTACTTACATTTGTTTCCTTTTTTATATAATTGGTTCTTCATTGGTAAGGTAAAAAATTAAAACCATAACAGGAGTCAAAGGTAGTAAAATAAAATATGAAAAAAATAGACAAACTGTAAGACTTTCCCATTCTACCATGAGTCCCAAACCCTTCACAACTCTAAGACATCTCTGACAGCCCTCGATTTCCCACTCAACATTCCTACCCCAGGCTTGCATCTTAAGAGCACATGGTTATAAGTAAGTGCTTGTCCCAGGCTCTCTGCAGATTCACACCATCTGTTAGATGACTTCAGGCTTGAGCCTGGTTTACTGCTAGAAAATGTTGCTGGTACAGCTGTATCAGTTAAGTGAAAAGAATCACAGCCATGTAGATGGCTCCACTGGCCATTATATAGGCAACCTATGTTAGCAAAAGTTATTTTTTGGCCAGTATATTTTTTTAGTATGAGTGCTTTAATTATGGGCAAAAAAACTTTGTTGATATAAGATCTGTCACCAGTAGGGGGCTTTGCTGATATGGGTGTGCGAATAAAACCTTTATAAATGTAGATCGTTGTTCATTATTTTAATGACAGCTGAGAATGTGGAGAGCAAGGCTGAGTAAGATGTCAGTACACCAGCTTGAATTGAGCCTGGATGCCAGAAAGCAAAGAAGCTGCTCTTAGGCATGTTTTGTAAGAGTTATGTGCTGGTTGGTGACAGCTGGGCTTATTACACTGGAGTGTTTCATGCTGTTACGTGGTCTATAGTACAGGTTTCCCTAGCTGAGTCGTCATGTTCACATTTGATACAGATAAAAGATTTTGCATTCAATCCCTGCATGGCACCTGAAGCATGGATGTATGTTGTATTTAATCTGTCTATTATGGTTTCACATATAGCAACACAAATACTCATCTGGTATGGCTTTTGGTAATTTCCAACCTGGGTTGGACTTAAACTAGCTTAATATAACAACTTCCAGACTCAGTCATAGATTCATAGATGTTAGGGTCGGAAGGGACCTCAGTAGATCATCGAGTCCAGCCCCCTGCATAGGCAGGAAAGAGTTCTGGGTTTAGATGACCCCAGCTAGATGCCTATCTAACCTCCTCTTGAAGACCCCCAGGGGAGGGGAGAGCACCACCTCCCTTGGGAGCCCGTTCCAGACCTTGGCCACTCGAACTGTGAAGAAGTTCTTCCTAATGTCCAGTCTAAATCTGCTCTCTGCTAGCTTGTGGCCATTATTTCTTGTAACCCCCGGGGGCGCCTTGGTGAATAAATACTCACCAATTCCCTTCTGTGCCCCCGT
>NW_005841873.1:1994972-2004561 GCF_000455745.1 Alligator sinensis
TCGTAGGGCTTGGTCTGTAGGCCCTTAACCATACGAGTGGCCCTTCTCTGGACCCTCTCCAGGTTATCCGCATCCCTCTTGAAGTGCGGCGCCCAGAATTGCACACAGTACTCCAACTGCGGTCTGACCAGCGCCCGATAGAGGGGAAGTATCACCTCCTTGGTTCTGTTCGTCATGCATCTGCTGATGCACGATAAAGTGCCATTAGCTTTTCTGATGGCTTCGTCACACTGACGACTCATGTTCATCTTGGAGTCCACTAGGACTCCAAGATCCCTTTCCGCTTCCGTGCCACCCAGCAGGTCATTTCCCAGGCAGTAGGTATGCTGGACATTTTTCCTCCCTAGGTGCAGCACTTTGCATTTCTCCTTGTTGAATTGCATTCTGTTGTTTTCTGCCCATATTTCCAACCTGTTCAGGTCTGCTTGTAGTTGTTCCCTGCCCTCTGGCGTGTCCACTTCTCCCCACAGTTTTGTGTCATCCGCAAACTTGGACACTTCACTTCACACAGTCACTTCACTGGTCTGTACAACATTTAAACTGAAGGTGGGTGGGACTAAAGTGTGTGCTGTTTGTTACCCTTGGTGATGATGGAATTGCTGTCTTTCTTTCATTCTTTTTTTTAATTGCAGCTGGATCTGTGGTAGAACATACGTGCAAGTGTGTGTGATCATGGAAAAGGTGTCAGTGTTTGCTACTGCTCTTAGCTATGTTTGAAGTGTAAAGCACCTTGCATCTGTTTCTGAGGGCCATTGCAAAAAACATTATTAATTTATTATCATGCCACCAGAATAACAAGCTGATCCGAAGATACTTAAGTAACAAATCTCTTATTGCACCCTGGGCCTATTTTTTGGTACATTTTCCTCCTCTGTTTTCTTTAGTTACATCTCTTTAGATGATTGTATTGGTCCCTCTCTCTAATTTAGGAGTTTTCAATATGAACCAATGTTATCTGGTCCAACCCTTTAAATCCATGCATCAGTTAATCTCTCTCATTCCAAAACAGAACAACTCAAGTGCTATCTTTCCCCCACCCCTTCCCCCACTTCTTGCTGGTATTTTGATAGCAGGATAACATTTAATCTCTAAGGCCATGTCCAGGTGAGCATGGCCATGCAGTATGTGGTGTCGCAGACACATCTGTGTTGCCACATACCACATGTTCAGCAGTTCTCTGCACTGCAAGGTAGTAGGGCAAAGGGTTTTTTGACCCCCGGTGATCCTGGGGTCAAAAAAATCCATGAAAAAACAACCAGGGTGGTGCACGTGGTGGCAGCATGTGCCACCCAAAACCAGAGCCTGACCTGCCAGATCCACACTCCAGCTGCGGGCCAGGCTCTGAGAGACAGGATGGCTGGTGCTGCAGCCCCAGGAGGCCCTTAGGACTCCAGGCAGGGCTGCTTGGACCAGCCTGATACTGGCCCCAGCCTCCCCTATCCCACCTGGGGTAACCTGCCATGTGCCAGAGGGCATGTAGAAAAGGCATTCTCAGGGGACAAGTAGCAGTGGCACAAGGTGTACCTCTGCTTCTCGGCCCCCAGGGAAACAAACGTCTGTGCTTGTTTGGACATGGCCTAAGCGTTCCTAATGTGACATTAAAGATTTATTGTAATAGGGATTTGCTGTTGTACCCTGGTAATTCATCATATTACATTACACTTCACTTATAATATGCATGATTAAAGCAGACAATGGGTTGGAGCAGACAGAAAACAGATTTCCCAAACTAATGATGGGAGACAGTGACTGAGGAACTAATTATGTGAGAGCAATATCAGAGCGGAAAAATGCTTGTTGCACAGACAATGTGATCGAAGAGATAGGCCTTGAACTTGGTTGACATATTATTAATTACTCCTACATCAGCTGAGATTGTGCAGGGTTTTCAGGTAGTAACTAATGCCTTTCAAAGGTTTTATATAGTATGGGTTGTAAAGGAAAAACTGTTACCATATGCAGTCTTCAGTTTGTCTGCAAAACAAAACTGCATGAAACTTCAATTTACTCTAACATAATTACTCCTAGTGGAGGATGCTAATCAAGAAAGATTGAGAGTGGTTGAGACAGGAATAAAATTCTTTCTGTAAAGGAATCATGGGGCATGTAATATGGTAGAATGACTTCTACCATGGTAGAGGAAAACCATGGTGAGGCCATAAGCAGGTGAAAATCAGAATCCTGTGGAACTTTTCCAGTTCATCTCTTCTTGACCCTTTGCTGATAAGGTAGCTTATTGGCCTAAAGCAGGGGTGTCAAATATATGGCCTGCAGGTCTGATCTGGCCTGTGTGCCTGTTACCTGGCCCATAAAGATCTCAGAGGGGTTGGGAATTTGAGGGTGGGGCTGCAGCCAAGATCCAGAGCCTGGAGCCCCATTGAGGATTCATGTCTGCGATGGGGCAGTGAGCAATGGCTGCATTGACACCGGTGGCTGCTATTGCCTTGTATGCTGTTGGCACCACTGCTGCACCTGAGACCAGTCTCCAAGAAGCCCCATGGTCCAAATCCAGCCCAACTAGCTGTGTTAGTTTGACATCCTGGGCCCAATGGATCTTAGAAAGCGGCATAGTGTCACGGGCAGCCAAACACAGTCAGTTCCTGCTCTACAGCAGGCTAAAGTCAGTTCAGAAGTCATGAGGATTTGTTCATGCTTTCTGTGATAATTAGATATCTACTTTGCAGGGGAGCTGTTTGGTGAAGAACCTGTGGTCTTGCTCTGTCAGCTTTCTAAAATCAAGTCTCAAGAACCTGCATGTGTTTAAATTTCAGTGTCAACACTTATAACCTTTGCCAAGTAATACATCAGGTACTGCCTAGAACTGTTCTAGTTAATGTAGCTTTCTTGATTTTGTTCATTTAAATGCTCTGATGGCTGCTGAGTCGGCAGCAACCAAAAAAAGGAAAAAGATTTCAGTTAGTCTAATGTGTTGGCTTTAATGTAGATTGCCACACAGCTGTTAAAAGGGAGATCCGACAAAGATAATCCAAATTGGGCTTCAGTTTAAAATCTATTGAATGAACAATAAAGCTTCTAATTTAAACCCCAGGCTTTGTGACACGCTGTTATAATGCTTGTATTACAGGAAACCATCTATTGCAGTATTACTTTGTCCTAATATAAAAAGAAGTTCCCCATCAAAATTATATTGGGGGGTTTGTTCTCTTCCTTAATTTTACTGCATTGGTGTTCATTGTTGTCCAGTTCAAAGTTAATCCATAGTTGGGGAGGGGGGAGGGATAGGGGTATGAGGGAGTTGTTTTTGGGGGGGAAGGTGCTTAGTGGCTTCATCTAACGTTATAAGTCTAGAAAGATAAAAGAGGCATCTTGTTTCGTATTACACTTTCCTGATGGAAATATAGTTAAAGATGCTATTGCAATAAGGTTAAAGATGTATTATAGTTAAAGATGCTATTGCCTCTGAGTACTTTAACTCTATTATTAGTGTATGCAAACATCCAATCTAATTGAATATGATGTATAGTTCTGAATTATTACTTCTATTTTTCTTGATTGTCACGGTGTAGTGTCTGCTGCATGGCTACAAAGTTCTGCTAGAGGATATTTGGCAAACTGAGAACTATGGAGGGAAAATAATTTTGAATGATCTGGAAACAGACTTTTGAAATAAACTGCTGTAAAACTCTGTGAACCTCTTTTCATCTACTGGTACTTACAGTGACTGCCATCATTCATAAAACTCACTGCTTTTGCTCAAATAACTTCCTGGTTAGGCACTTTTTGCCCAAAATACCTATTGGGATCCATGCTTATTTGTTTCTTGTTAATATTGATGGGAATCCGCACCATTAGAAATCTGAGTAAAATTTACCATGTTAGGGAATAAATTTACATCGCTTTTCTCCAATAGCCAAAACAAAACAGGCCAGTACAAACACCGTAGAGTTAGCTGGAGCTGTCCCGAAGAAGCCAGGCTTTCCTTTACTATTTGCCGTCTACTTTTCTGTTGGCAGTGCCTGAAACATGTGAGAATGGTTGGGGAGTTAATATTGTTAAACTCCTTACTGCAAAAAGAACGATCTGTGAAATCCCTGTGTTTGCACAATGAAAGAAAGACCTTTGCTAAATAGCTAGACAGGGGTCAAAACTTCTTGGAGCAGGGACCATCATTCTGTTCAAGCCAATCCTATTCTATTCAAATAACGCCAGCCCAGTGTTGCCCTGGTCTGTGTCCAGGGATTTGACTGCAGCTGTAAAAACAACAACAGTAGTTTTGCCTTCCTAAACTCAAATCCCCAGGCAGGCAACATGTGATAAATACAAATCTTACTTGTGGCATCAGCTACTATGAAAACTTTCTCTGTAGGAAAACTCAAACAACATGGGCTATAATCACCAAGTATAGAATAAACTTGGATTTGCTAGGCTGCATTTGCTGGTCCAATCCCATGGTCAACAACCACTCATGGAAATAAAAAAATATATATGTGGAAAATCGAAGCTTGTGCTTTTCTAATAACAGAGAGATCTGAGGTTAAATTCACCAAAAAAATACCAAGTGTGTGGGAGCACAGGGGCCTTGTGTAATTTAACAGATAGTGGTGGTGCCCTGGTACACCTTGGTCTTTTTCTGTTGCACATTTTAACTTTTGAACCTGGTTTTTTTGGTATTATAGATGCTTGATAAAACAGTAAGTACAGTGAGGTTCTCATGACCTCGTTTGTCATGGTTGTAATTAGTATTTAACAATTCCTTTTGGTGGCAGGATTTTGTAGGTGTATCAGACAGGCCTTTGCTGCAGGTGATGAACAACTACTGAAAACTTTTCAGCCACACTGAAAAGTTAAGCTTGAGCTATTGGTGCCTATACACCAGCAGCTGTCCTAACTGAGGCTGAGCTCATCTGGACGTGTCTCTAGGGCTAGGGACAGACATTACACAAACCAGTTTAAGTGATCAGAAACTGGTTTAAATCTGTAACAGAACAGATGTTCAGTGCACATAACCCAGTTTGAGAATGATCTCAAACCAGTTTCAGCCAATCTGGTTGAATATAGTATCAGACTTAACTGATTTGGCTCAAACCGGTTTATGCAATGTCTGTCCCAGATCTAGGACTTCAAGCATGTTGAGGTATGGTGAGCCACTCTGATTCTTTTCTAGGGAATTGCAGGTGAAGTTGTTTGTACTTTAGAGCACAGTGAAGGGAATTGTGGAAAGTCAGTACATAAATGGCCCTTGCTGCAAAATACGTGGGTCATGGCCCAAAGAGAAGCAGCACCCAGACTTTAGCTAGAGCCACAGACAAGCCAGCTAACCCAGCTAAAAACTCCACAGAACTTGGGTCAGTTCAGTTTTGTGTGGCAGTGGGAGGGGTGGTAGTAATAACGTCTGAGTAATAACCTGGGTTACCTCTGCAACGAATACAGAGCAGAGCATAAAAACGTGTACGGCCGTACAGTACACTACACTTATGCAATCCATTTTTTCCATATAAATTCAAATGGAGTTTTGTGCAGTGTTCGTTCCTGTGCCTTGAGTTTATTAAAGCATGCTTACTGAAAAGAGACTGCAGATTGGGTCAATCTACAGCAGGCTCGAGATAAGTTATCAATACTCAGATGAAGCATAATCCATTACATGGCACCGATAAGAAGAAAACTGAACATACAACAATGTTGAGAGCACTCAGTGTCCTGAAACTCCCCTTCAGCTGGAATTGTTCAAGCTGTTTGAGCTTGGGAAAGACTGCCTTGTGTGCAATTGCCTATTTCTGCGCTTTATTTCAAGAGCTATAAGCTCAAGGGCCTTGGGGAGGCAAATTAATTAAAATCAGCAGAGGATTTCAACATGAAAAAGTGAGGTAATGTAAAATAATATAAAATGTAGAGGCCATGTCCTCAGCTGGTTTAAACCAATGTACCTCCAGTGACTTTCTGTGACACCATGCCGATTTACTCCCTGCTGTAGATTTTGTAATCAACCCCACGGATACGGCACTTAGTTTTTCAGCACAGAACCAAGGGTTGTGATTCTGCTTGTCTAGTATCACAACTGAGATTAAGATGAGAACTATGTGAATAAATAGTTTGTTCCCCCTGTTTTTTTCAATTTAGCTTCCAAGTGAGAAAATCCATTTTGACTATAATATTTTCCCCCAATTTTACCTGCAAAAATAAAAAGGAATCAAAACAAATATTTAATTTTGTGTCAAACAAGTATTTTATTCTCAAACACTTGGAAGAAAAGAAACAGGAAATGAAGGAATTAGATTATGGGAGGGGAAGGAAGAGGCAGCGTGACCCTCATATCTTGACTCGGGATGATCCTCAATCCCCACTGCTGGAACAGAGAGTGACTTTCCACCCCAGTGGTTAGCCTGAGAAACCTGTTTCCAGTCCATGCTCCAGCAAATGTTTAATTAATTATGCAAAATAAAGCAGTATCAAGAAGAGGGATAATGTACCCCCTTGCATGCACACTCCAGGGTGGTCTACAGAGTGATGGTTTTGGGGCAGTCTCCTAAAAGGTAGGAGATGTGTACTCAAAGCCCCACATATAGATAAGAGAATTGAATCCATGTCCATGCATTTTGACTGACTGCCTTTCACAGTAGGCTTGTGGATAGAAAGGGAACAATGACACCAACCTCAGCACCTCTTTCACTGGCAGTTTTGTGATTCTAGACTTGCATTTTTGTTTTGTTTTATTCTCTTCCTCCCTCCCTTCCCTCCTCCCCAGTTGAAACTATTCAGCAGATTTTGATCAAATTTGTGCATAATTTTGAGACAACCGAAACTCCAGTTTTCAATGGATTTTCTACATGCCAAAAAGTGTTGCCATCCTCTGTTAAAGATGTGTTAGAGCTTGAAATTAAGACAGACATTTTCCTAAAGTTTGTGGCTGGTCAGGCTTAGGCTTTGGACTCAGGCTTTATCTAGTTGAAAGAAACTGGGGAAACAAGAGACTTTTATTCCTTCCCAATTTAGGGAGTGTAAAACTGGAGATGTTGCATAGTTAAATAGAATGTACATTTTCTTATATTTTTCAATAAAAAGAATAAAATTATTTTATGTGGTTTTAACTAATTTGGACTCTGTAAATATGGAATAAAGTGCTTTTTTTTTTTTTTTTTTTTTTTTTAGGGTTTTCTTATTTTCATTAGAATAGTTTGCCTAACTAATAGTTTGAGATTCACCTGTCATCAGTGATCGTGCAACACATAAATTACCACGAGGAAGTATAATCTAATTTTGCTTTTGAATAGCAAAGCATAATGCTATGCCTGGTCATTTTATTTAATATTGCTGGCAAGAGAAATGGTTCCATTGCTCCTTCAGCAGATGTTTGTAAGATGAGTCACAGTTATATTAGGTTGGGTCAGTAATTTATACAGAATACAAACTCCTTAAAGAGTTTAAATCATCCATTGTCTTAGAGGCAAGCAGTTTCCTAATTGTCTACTACAAGATATCCTATATCTATACGAAGCATCAGTTACTAGCTGCTGGGTGTTTGGCACAACATGGATCACTGATGTGCTATAGAAATTTCTGCGCTCTGATCCTGTGTACTCATTTGCTTCATGCTGTTAATTCAGCCACTTTTGTTTTGTTTTGATAGGATGAATTAAAGCTATAAGTCCTTTTCTAAAAATCATGTTAACCACATTTGCGGGACTATAATTACTGCCTTACCTGTTTTGTGGGAGTCATCCTGCAGTCCGTCTAGACTGTTAAGTACTATGGGATTCCTCTTAAGATGATTCTGCCTTGTGCTATACCTCCCTTTTTGAACTGACACTGCCCCCTACTTATCACCAGCAATGTCAGGCTGTATCGGTATCGGGACAGCAGGATCAGAAGCAGCAGCTGCATTTCTAAGATAAAGCATCCTATGTTTTACATCCTTAAAAATGTCATTCGTTCCATGGTCGCCATGCATCTTGAACGCCAAGGTGCCACTGCTGTTTCCAGCTCTGCTGTCTGTTGTGAACAAATGCTGGAAGGAGCACAGCTTGAATTACTTTGTCAGCAGCCTTAGTCAAGGCAGGTTAGGCATCTGGTACACAGAAAATGTTACAGTGGTGGTGATATCTTGTTACTTAAGAAGGCTTCACTGAAGGAGTTGTGGGGGGCCTGAGGTTTGTTTTCTGAAGGGTATTTCTGACGAGCACATTTTCTGCTTCTTAACTCTGCCTTTTGGTTCAGAAGAAAAGGGGGGACTGCTGGATGTTAAAGGCAGACAAAGGGACAGCTAAAGAAGACTTGCTTGTTCTCCTCTCTGTTACTGTTCCCCTTGTTATCCTCTGCTTGCTAGGCAAGGAAAGCACAGACTTGTTCTAGGAAAACATAATGACTAAGAGCCAGAGAGGAGTCCAGCATGCAGCTTTCATTTTGTCAATATTTGAACATAGTTCAGCACTGTTATTTCCTGTAAGAACCTCCAGAATCAATAAATAAAACTACTCTACCATTATTAGCCTGCTCTGAGCTATGCATCTACATCTAACCAGAAAACAGGTGTATTATACATAAAAACTACTACGACAGCTACATAATTAGTAGGGCTGTGTGAAGCTTCGGTCCCTGATTTGATTCAGCAGAGATTTGGCCCAATTCGGTGTCCGAATCTCTAAATCTAAACCGAATCAGAGGACTCTTTAGTCCCTCTGAATTGATCCAGTGATTCGGACATGGACGCAGCTTTAAATGTTTTTTCTACATATCTCTAGGTAGCAGGCGGTTCATGAACACTGCGATGCTGGGGTGCATGGAGTGTCCCATAGAAGTGTGGGGGGCTCCCCAGCATGCTCAGCAGCAGATCTGGAAGTAGAACTGGAAGCACCTCTGGTCCACTTCCAAATTCACCAGGGAGCACACGGGGGGCCCACATGCCCATGAGTTGCCGACTGGTGCCTCCTGGATTTGGGGGGGCACCCAGGGTCCCCCTGTGACTGATCGCCATGTGCTACCCAGTGGACCCAGAAGTGGAGCGGAAGTACCACTTCTGAGTTCACTGCTGATCATGTGGAGGGCCCCCCACACTCCTGTGGGACGCTCCATTTGCCCCAGCATCACAGCGTTCGTGAGCTGTGCCTGGTACCTCAAGGTATGTAGAAAAAACAGTTTCATAGTTTGCTGGGTTGGAAGGGACCTTAACAGATCATCAAGTCCAACCCCCTGCCAGGAAAGAGCACTGGGGTCAAACGACCCCAGCAAGGTGTTCGTCTAGCCTCCTCTTAAAGACCCCCAGGGTGGGAGCCAGCACCACTTCTCTTGGAAGTTGGTTCCAGCTCCTAGCCGCCCTGACTGTAAAGTAGCACCTCCTGATGTCTAGTCTAAATCTACCCTCTGCCAGCTTGTGACTTATTTCTAGTCAATCCTGGTAGTGCTCGGGGGAACAGGGACTCCCCCAATGCCTGCTGGTCCTCCCCTGACTAGTTTGTAACAGGCCACTAGATCCCCCCCTCAGCCTTCTCTTGTGCAGGCTGAACAGGTTCAGGTCCCTTAGCCTCTCCTCATAGGACCTGCCCTGCTGCCCCCTGATCATGTGGGTGGCCCTCCTCTGGACCCTCTCAATGCTGTCCACATCCCTCCTGAAGTGCAGCACCCAGAACTGGACACA
>NW_005841873.1:2004930-2007169 GCF_000455745.1 Alligator sinensis
AACAGTGCGGGTCCAAGGACCGAGCCCTGGGGGACCCCACTGCTCACATCCCTCCAGGTCGAAAATGACCCATCCACCACCACTCTCTGGTTGCGGCTCTCCAGCCAGTTAGCGACCCATTTGACTGTGTAGGTGTCAATGCCACAGTCCCCTAGTTTTTTAATGAGAATGGGGTGAGAGACCGTGTCGAAGGCCTTCCTGAAGTCCAGAAAGACTACGTCCGCTGCTACACTTGCGTGTAAGGCTTTTGTGACCTGGTCATTAGAGGCAGGTCCTGTGAGACCAACCTGGTGGCCTTCTATGAACTTGTATTGGTTGCCCCTAAGCATAACCTCCCCTGCTAGCCCCTCATGGACATGCACCAGGATAATTCTCTCAAAAACCTTACCCAAGATCGAGGTAAGACTAACTGGCCTATAGTTCCCTGGGTCCTCCTTCCTCCCTTTTTTGAAAATGGGAACCACATTGGCCCTTTTCCAGTCCTCTGGCACCACACCAGAGCACCACGAGTGCTCATAAAGCTGTGCCAGGGGTCCCACAATGACCTCTGCTAATTCCCGCAGCATTCTGGGGTGGAGGTCGTCAGGACCAGCTGATTTAAATACATCCAGTCCCTCCAGAAGTTCCCTGACTAGATCCTCACTGACCCTAGGCCTGGGTGTGCCTCTCCCAGGGCCTGAGGGGGTCCCGGCAGACGGGCTGATCTGGTCCCTGCTCAGGAAAATGGAGGCAAAGAAATCGTTAAATAGGTTAGCCTTGTCATCTGGTGCGACAACCAGATTTCCTAGCATGTCTTGCAGAGGCCCCACGTTACCCGGTACCTTCTTTTTGTCCCCTACGTATTTAAAAAAGGACTTCTTGTTGTCCTTAATCCAGGTAGCTAGTCCCAGTTCCATCTCTGCCTTTGCCTTCCTGACTGCCCCCCTGCAGCCCTGAGCAACTGAGGTATAGTCTTCCCTGGTGATGGCCCCTCCCTTCCATTGGGCGTACACCTCCCTTTTAACTAGGAGACATTCCCGTATGCTTTTGGTGAGCCATGAGGGCTTTTGCGCCCTCTTGCCCCCTTTGACCTTTGTTGGGATTATCTCCCTTTGAGCATGGAGGATTGTCTCTTTAAGGAACAACCACTCTTCTTGGACACCTGACTCCCCTCCCCTCCGGGACCTCAGTACTTCCCCAACTATTCTTCTTACCTCATTGAAATCTGCCCTCCTAAAGTCCAGGGCTGCTGCCTTGCTGCTGGCTTTTGCCACCTTGTGCTGGATGGTGAATTCCAGCAGGCGATGATCGCTGTCGCCCAGGTGGTCGAGCACCCGCAGCCCCTACACAAGGGCGTTGCCTGTGGCCAGCACCAGATCCAACAAGGCGTCTCCCCTGGTGGGACTGTGCACCTCCTGAGTTAGATGGAGGTCCTGTATCTTGGCTAGGAACCTACCATCTTCCCAGCAGATGTCTGGAAAGTTCAGGTCCCCCCATGATGACCATGTCTTTTGACCTAATTACCTCCGTGAGCTGACTTAAGAATTCCCGGTCTAGCTCTTCCCCTTGGTTGGGTGGCCTGTAGTAGACCCCCACTGTTAAGTCCCTTTCCCCTCGACTTCCTTGTATTCTAACCCAGAGCACTTCAGTGTGCTCCTCATCTGACCTTGTGCTACTAGATGAGGATGTGTATTCCTCCTTGATGTAGAGTGCCACTCCCACATCTTTCCTCCCTGTCCTGTCCCTCCTATACAGCCTATAGTCCTTGATATTCACCGCCCAGTTGTGCATTGGGTCCCACCATGTTTCTGTGAGCCCGACTATGTCTGGCTTGGTGTCAGCTAGCAGGAGGGCAAGTTCCACCTGCTTGTTCCCTATACTATGAGCATTTGTGTAGAGGCATTTTGAGGCCTCCTGAAGATGTGTGCGCTGGCCCCCTAATCTCAGTACTACCTGGGCCCCTGTTGCTTACCTGGATATTTGTTCTGCTCGTTGTCGGTCTAGGCTGGGCTGTTCTTGTGGGTGTCTCTTGGTTTTTTTGGTTCAAGGCTTCCTCCGCCCTCATCTTCCCTGTCCCCTGATGAGCCTAGTTTAAAGCTTGCCGGAGGAGATCTGCCAACCTAGAAGAACGCACGCTTACCTTTGGGGGAAAGGTGAAACCCATCCCACCCGAGCATGTCTCTTGTCATGATGTGAGGGTCATTGTCTAGGAAGCCGAAGCCTGCCTTGAGACACCATTCCAGAAGCCGCCAGGTGGGCT
>NW_005841873.1:2007664-2012146 GCF_000455745.1 Alligator sinensis
TGCAGGGAAAGGAAATAACCATCAATTTCATCCTCCGCCTCCCTGATTCCCCTCAGCCTGCTAACCTCCTCCTGGAGCTCCCTCACCTGCGCCTCCAGGGCCCTAAGATGGGCACCTGCAGGACAGGTGTGGGGGCCCCCATTCCCTGCCTCCACGGCCCTGCTGGGCATCCCCTGCAGGCCGGGGGGCAGGTGGACGCCAGCCCCCCGTGGGCTCTATCTGGGTGGAGGCTTCAGACAAGCCGCGGGCAGGCAGTGCCCCCGGACAGGGGCCCTAGCAGCACTCTGCATCCACACCATTGTATAAGTTGCTGTTTACTGAACGTTTTGTGTGGTGCCTTTGCCCTACCCTTGCAGGAGTCTCCCTCCTGGCCCTTCCTGCCCGCCCTCCGGCGTGAACACTGGCGCAAATGCTGGCACGCTCTTACCTTTAAAGGTGTGTCTGTGTCCGAATTGCTGATTCTCCAAATCAGCATCGAATCTTCAGATTCAGATTTGGCTGAATCAAATCAGGGACAGTGATCCAAATCAACAAATCGAATCACTGTCCCTGATTTGGGCCAGATCCGAATCCAAATCAAATAGGGCCCACTTCACACATCCCTAATAATTAGGTATAAACGTTGGCTCCAGTCTCCTCCATATATATTCCAACTGCCTTCACTTAGAGGTTGGGGCAAACTGTACAAACCATATTAGACTAAGTGATAGCCAAATAAAGAGGTCACCAGTGATTTTTGAGAAGCTGCTGGCATACATAAAGCAGCAAATGAGCTTGAAAAAAGGGCATGCAGTATGCAGACTGGTATTCAAAGCCTCACGGTTTTCAAAATAGCCAAGCAGTCAGTCCCAGGGCCTTCCCCTATTCCGTTTGCTACTGCTGCCAGATGGGAAGAGACACCCTAGTCTACATGGATTTCCTTCTCCAAACAAAAAGGAACCTGCTTTCATCCTGCACAGTGATGAAGTGATGGGACCAAGACTTGCTAGAAGCTCTTTAAGCAATGCCATCTACCACGCTCCTGGTAACTTGGTAAAAACAAATTGGCCCACATGGCATGCAGCCCTTTTTGAGATTTTATTTTTATTTCATTTTAATTTTAGCTCAAATCAAATTCCTTAAGGGTGATGTGCTGCATTACCTAGTAAGTGATGATTCTTGTAGCAGTCTCCTCATTAGAACAGCAGCTGGTGGAAATCTCACAAAAAAGCTGGTACTTAGGGGTTGTCTAGCCTGGTTTTATAGATGCAAGAGGTTGTAATAGTTCAAAGAAAGCTTGCAGAAGTGATCTGTAGTGCCATATGTAGGACTGAGCTTGGGAAGCCTCAAGGTTTTATTCTAGACTGGCTACTGATTTGTTGTGATTTCTGGAAAGGTACGTGCTCTTTATGGCCTTGATTTCCCATCTCTGTAGTAGAGATCATATTCGTCTTTCTCTTGTAAATTGTCCTGGGCTCTGCTGGTGAAAAGTGTTTCGTATTATCAGTGGTTCTTTCTGAATCAGCCTTCAAAACTGCTGAGATGAATGACTTCATATAGAAAACAGAAAATGGTTTCCATTAATTCAGAGCTAACAATGTTATTTCTCCAGTTCCTCTCTTCTCCAGAAGCCTGACTAAAGCACTCAGCATAAGAAGCCAGTTTAGCTACTGTTTTAGATTGGCATAAGTCTAGAGTGGCTCATTATAGAAAAGTAATATCTCCCATTTTTAATTCTCTTCTCTTTAGTAGGGAGAGACAAGTTTCCTTTTAAAATCAGCTTTCGAAGAATGAATAGTTAAATGGGAAATGACTGCCAATTAAAGTAACCTTACTGGCAAATAAGAAGGGGGTAGGGGAGAGGGAATAAAGAAGAGAAATGCTGGAAAAAAGTGTGATTACCCTGTATCCAGGCTGCCTTCTCAAGTGTCTGAAAACAGGTGGACACGCATTTTACTCATGGCAGCCCTTTACAGAAGGGGCTGTGTTATGAAAGGGATCTAAAGTGTTTTTAACTTACCCCTCTCTTGCCTTTCTGGGTCATTTCTGTCTTTCATCTAGTACAGCCTGGTCAGTAGAAGGTTTGCAGGAGAACCAAAGGTTCTTCAGGCAGTTGACTTTATGGTTTAGTTGGTAGCTATCTTTTCTCCAAGAGTCTAAACCTGTTTTTACTGAGCATTTTATTGAAAAGTTCCTAGTTTGAGTGTGCGATGGATAGGGATTTGCTCCCTTAATTTAATTCTGAACTAAATCTGAGCACTGAATAACATTGCTGGGAGCACCATGTTTTAGATCAGGTATAAACTGATGTTCTGACTGACTAGGTGCATCTACGTGTTCATTAATGTGCTTTTGCTACTGTGCATTAAGTTAGTACCTCTAATGTGAGGTGCTAAATAAATGTGCATTAGGGTGATGTGATGAGCTGTAGCAAAAGAGCATGCTTTTTTAGTGATGTTTAAAGCACAGTAGCTTATTTTTACTGCGCATTAGTATATTAGCAATTTCTGATGTGACGCTTTAATTTGCAGTAAAATAGGCTACTGCACATTGTAGTGCACATGAAGACACCCGCACTGTGTAGGCATTTCTAGTTTTTTACGGGTTATGTTACTTCCAGTGTCCTGAATTTCCATTTGGGGTAATTTCATTCTTTCTTAACTGGATATATGATACTCTCCCACTGTCATAAGCACTTCCATATCCCATTCTTCTGCATAGTTCATTTCATTGTATAGCTAATATCTTTAACAAAGCACTCTGAGACCCTTCTTTGGATGAAAGCATCTATATGAATGTGCAAAACGTGTTACATTTTTCTTGTACTTGCAGCTCATTGTGTTGCACATGCTTTTTAGTTTTTGTGTTCTGTTTGTGAAAAACTGTTGCTTTAAGCGTGGCAGACATATCTATTATTTGGCTCATCACTTTGGTGGTGTCCCAGAGTACTTAACATGTTCCTCTCACATGCATTGTTGTCTAAATGGTCTTGCTATGTTGCTGTGTAGCTTTCAAACAATTAACATAAAAAAAACTCGGTAGTAAAATTATTTCTCCATCTAAGATCCTTATTTCCTTGATTTTCAGTTAATGAGACCAATGGTTTTATCAGGCCATGGCCAGAAATGTAAATGACTTCATTTTATAATCCTTTTCTCTGCGTCTGTATACTTGATAGATTAGCAATAGATATAATTAGGAGTATGAGTTCAGAATGTGAATGTATGTTGGGGCTGTGATAAAACCTTGTCTTTCAACATCTTGGATAATTAATCTCTTATTCATTTACTTTGGCACAGAAAGCCTCCTTTTTGTATTCCTGACTGACAGAACTGAGAAAAGCATTATCTCCTGCCATTAAGTTAATGTTAACTTTCCTTGCCTCTAAAAGAGGAAAGCAGCTCAAGAGAATGTTAAATGAACTGTCAAGTAATGAAAACACAAAATACATTTTATACCAACTTCCTTTTACTTGGAAAATAATTTTACAAAACCTAGTATATGACCAACATCCATGAAAGGTGGCTTGTATTAAAATGCTTTCAGTATATTCAGGGGTATTCATTAACATGTTCAAAACCTTGTAGATCAGAACTGTTACTACCTGATAGCATCACTGCTGTTGTGTGGTACACCAGGTATCTTTAAACACAGTACATGGTAGTTTACCATGTGTATTGTGATTGTAGAGGAATCCCTGAATGCACTTCCAATACATAAATGTTTAATATCAGACTTAATGTTTTATATAAATTTCTAAATATGTACGGCAAATAAAATGTTCTCCAGAAGACATTCCTAATAGTCTCCCTAAATTTCTATTTTTTTTTATTCACCAAGTACCTTCCCAATGTACTGTATTAGAGAAAAGCCATAAGTACCTGAACTTACTGTGAACAAAACGTGTGATTAAGAAATTTAGGCAACCGAATGGTTTAAATTGAATTAAAAAAAGAGGTCTGAAGTTCTTGTTGACTAATTCACCAGCATAAAACAAAATCTGGATAGAAGTGATCACATTCTGCCTTTAATTAGATGTGTGCAGTCTCACTGATATCAGTAGGGTTTAATGGTTATGAGCACAAGTTTTGGCTCAGAATAGTAGCAAGATTCAGGAAAAATATCATAGTAAAAATAAGGTGGAAAACATCAGTTTAGAGTCAGTCATTCTATGTTCAGATTAATAAAGGAAACAAAGGTAGCATTCCTTTTAGCATCTTCTTTTTTCTTCCCCCTTCCTCTTTTATCTTCTTTCATGTCTTTCTTTATTCAGATAGATTGTTGACTTTGGAAGTGTCAGCAGATGTGAAAGACCTGGGTAGGGTAAAAAAAGGAGGAAAAAGCATAGTGTCAAAACTACACGAAATCCATCATTTTTTGTGGAATTTTCTACACGAGTTCTCGTGTGTGTGTGTGTGTGTGTGTGTGTGTGTATATATGTGTGTGTGTGTGTGTGTGTGTGTATATATGTGTGTGTGTGTGTGTGTGTGTATATATATATAT
>NW_005841873.1:2012304-2014747 GCF_000455745.1 Alligator sinensis
ATATATATATATATATATATTAGTGATGCTTCATTTTAATCATGGAAGAATGTGGACTTTGGGTTCCTTTTTCTAACCTGAAAATTGGGGATTTTTCTTTTATCAGAGAAAACCAGGATTCTGTCCACAATCCTGTGCAGTACCTTTGCCTCCATGACAAAATGTACGCAAACTACCTGGAGCCTAGATTGCTGACCAAATTTGAGGCACAAGGAAACAATTCTTAGCGGGTCTAGCAGCTGTGTATTTTCTTAGGGATATGGCACACTATTCTCCCTCACTTGCTGTGACAAGTTGAACCACATCTTCTTCTAAAAGAGTCCTTTAAGTGTTTCTGGCACTGTTCAGTTTGTACCTTCTGTGAACTTGCTTCCCTTTAGAGCATGTTTCCCTTTTTCCATTTTCCATTTATATAGTAACATAAAGTAAATCTGTGCTTCTAGGCCCTCCAGTGAGTTATTGTCATAGTAAATGTTTGCTGGCACCTATCTCGGAAATGCAGAGTTATTAGAGGCAATTGCTTTCTTTGGTGTCCTTTTAATGAAGTTTATGAAGTGCCTCACCTGTAGGGGGAAAAAAATCTAGTCTTAAATGAGTAGTTGCTGTAATACAAGACCCCTTGTTTACTTACCAATAATACAAATTATAATCTGTTCTGGGTGCCAAATAAGGGAATTGTAAACAGCTTGGTGTGCCAGCTCTCATGCAGGTAGATTTTGTCTCCCATAGGAAGCCCTCAGCAGTCAAAATAATAGTTCATAAGTGGGCCTGAATGCTTGCTGTCTCACTGGCTGGCTTTGCTTCCCTGGAAGCCCTTTAGTTAGCCCTCATAACACAAATGGTAACCTCTGACCCAGACATACAAATGTGCAAAACAAAACATTTAGCCGCTCTCCACGTGGCAGGAGAGGGTCCCCAGCTCCTCCTGGGTTCCAGCCTGCCTCCAGGCTGCAAGTTATTCTTTCCCAGCTTGAGCTGCTTCCTCCTTCACCTTGAGCTTTTAACTGCTGGCTTATCACCCACAGCTCCTACACCAGGGCTGTGCGCCCAACTTAAAGGGCAGACTAGCCTATTACAAGACTCTTCAACTTTCCTTTTAGCTCCACCATGTTGTCTGATCCCAGTGCTCATCTGATTGTTTGGATAGGGCGTGGGGCAGCCCCTGGTCTGGAAAAATGCTACATGTCCAATTTAAGGCACAATACAACCCACCAAAAAAGATGCTTCACATTTAATGAGAACATCTTTCTAGTTGGATTGGTATTATATCATGCCATAAATTGGCTGAATGCATAGCATGCTACACTTTTATTGCACAATTAACATGCTAATCACACAATAAATGTAACATCTGCCAGGGCAGACATCTTTCTGAATCCCTTGCCTTGATGGATTTTTGTAACCTAAAGAGCATCTTTATAGTGGTTTCCTCACCACACCAGCATAAAATTGAGCCCATGAAGTGTGACCCCCGGCAAGAAGTTTGATTCTCACTGGCACTCACTGGAATCCTTTAGTTCCCTTTTTGTAGAGGAAAGTTTGAGAGGAAAGATGGTCCAGCAGCTAGACAACTAACCTGGGCATTAGGAGATTCAGGTTCACTTCCTGCTCTACCACAGGTGTCAGGTATGATCTTGGGCATCGTACTTATGGCCTTCCCATTGAAATCAATGTGACTTACATATAGGGTGACCATATATCCCAGATTGGCCAGGACAGTCCTGGATTTCAAAGGCTGGTCCCAGCTGGCTGGTGAAAATTAAAATGAACTTCCAGGGCAGGCAGGGGCAGGGAGGTAGAGCAGCAGGAGAAATGAAATAGGAAGCCCTAGCAGACAGCAAAATTGCTCTAATACATTAGCTTGATTAGTGGAATGACCATTAAAAAGGGGACTGTTAATACCTTTGAAGAAAACAATGAATCATGAACAGGCCATTGACTGTTTAGCTGCTCGAATAGTAATACCAGTAGTGCCCTGCTCCTGCCTCTGCCTGCAGCAGGGCAGGGTGGAGGGACAGTATCCCAGATTTCACATTGTCCCATATGGTCGCTCTACTTACATACTAGGCCTGTGTGAAACAGCTAGTATTTGCTTCGGATTCAGATTCAGCCAATTCGGGGGATGGTGATTCAATTCAGCAATTCAAATTGCTGTTCCGAATCGATTCGGCTGATTTTGATTTGGAGATTCAGCTGCTGCCGAATCTCCGAATCACACAGGCCCCATCCCCCGCCCA
The DNA here is from genome assembly GCF_000455745.1 of Alligator sinensis. NCBI lineage: Eukaryota > Metazoa > Chordata > Crocodylia > Alligatoridae > Alligator > Alligator sinensis. Next base: position 2,014,542 of record NW_005841873.1, read on the forward strand.
CTCTCAATGGCTGCCCCACCCACCCCAGCTCCCCGCTCTTTGAAAAAGAAAATCCCCCACACACCGGCTCCTGCCTCCCACTGTCCCACACCATGTGGGGGATCTGCCACAAGCCGCCAGAAGCCCCAAGGCTACTGCAGCAACCAGTGAGTCCAGAGTTTTTGGGGGGTTTATTTTTTAAAGGGCTGGGAGCTGGGGCGGGGGGG
>NW_005841873.1:2015438-2063113 GCF_000455745.1 Alligator sinensis
CCCCCCCCCGAGCACATGTAAAAGCACCTTCAGTTCCCCAGTTCTTCAACTGTAAACTGGAAATAATAGAACTTCCCTAGCTCCATGGAAGGCCATGAGGATAAATACATTATAGACTGTGAGGCAATGAATCTTTAATAAAATGAATCTGTTTTAATTGTATAAGCTTTATTTTAAAAAGGCATAACATTAAATAATGCAATACTTAAGTGTACATTTCTTGAGGAATTGATGATCTATTAAAATAGTAACAAACAGGCACCAGGGCACCAAAGACAACCTCAGACATCATGTAACACCCATACAAGTTTCTCCCATCCATAAAAACACTGAGCTCATGTGCTCATCCCCAGTGTAAAGTGGGGCATTTAACTCCTCTTCCCACACACTCCATTCCTACACATTTACTTACAGTGCCATTGGTTTACCATCTAGTCCCCTAGCTGCTGTCAAGCATGGCTCTGCACCAGGTACATGCTCAAGCTTGCAGATTAGCTAGTGTACATGTCTCTACAGTACTCTCAGGCATCCTATCTCAAAAGATCTGGTATAAAAGGGGTGGATATAAGAGTACAACATGTATTAACTGTGATGAGTGTATGTGGCAGCTGGAATTTAGAAATTATTTCAGGGAGACAAAGGAGAATGGATTGCCCCTTGCACAAATGAGACAATCCTAACATCTCCTTACTGCCCCTGGAAACACTAATCAGTATCAGGAGAGTTGGTGACAGACATGAAAATAATAGTAGGCTTAGTTTTTTGGTTAAGTAGGCCCTCTTACCTCCCTCCCCCTCTCAAATTCTGGAAATGATTATTTAATAGACCTGTAACTCTGGCATGACATTTGTAAGTGGTTTCAGTAAGTATCTGTATCATGAAGGACTGCGTTCTTCCATGTGCTGCACAAACATGAATTCCCGCTACTTACAAACACATTTTATCTCAAGTGAAGCTAATGCTGCATCACACTTTAGTGTCTGACATTGAGCAGTCCACTTAGTCTAGTGGTCCCTCAGACATGCTCAAGGAGAAATCAGGAAACTCAGAAGAGAGAGAAGCAAATCCATTCAGATTCCACAATTTAAGATGGTTTCCCCTAGAGCAGGGATTCTCCGTCAGGGTGCCACAGCACTTTGGTGTGCCTTGAGATCCCTTCAGGGGAGGCAGGGGGTACCACAGAAAATTAGCATGGTTAGATGCACAAACATGATTCACAGAGATTTCAAATAGGACTTCACAGTATTAAAAACCTTCTGACCTGTTGTGGTCTTTCTGCATTCTTTGCAATACAAGAATTGCTCGGTTATTTTTTGGTAGCCAAAAGAGAGTGAAAACTAAGAGCTGGCATTTGCCGAGGCATGCCTTGAGCCTAAAAAGGTTGAGAACCACTTCCTCCGAACCACTGATTCATTTATTTGTAATTAAAAATAAAAGTATGCCAAGTGTTGTCAATGCCTAGAATGATGAAGCAGTTGGATATAACAGGCGACTGGTTGATTTTACAATGTTTTATAATGTTTTGACATTCCATAAGGGTTTCATTTATTGGTCTTTAAATTGAAAAGTCATATCATTACATCACAATGATAGATGAAACTCAGAGTTGCAAGCTTGTAGCCTGGAGCAGAGAAATGTTGTGATAGCCTATCTCATTTGAGACACTGTAACCTTTCAGTATTGTCAGCGCTTGCCTGAGGATTGGCTGGTATCTTGGATTATCTAACTCTGCAAGTGTCTCCAATCTGATATTCACTTTCTGGGGAGTGACACTCTGATAGAGAAACAAGGGTCACTTCCCTTAGTTTCACTGAGAGTTAACCTTTTTTGCATTTTCCAGCTAGAAATTCTGTACTGTTACCTATAGCCTCAAGATACTGTTTTGTGCAAGGAGTTTAGTTTTCTTCCAACATGCTCTGGTGCCATCAGCATGTGCATCTCTTACACCAGCAAAACTAGCAGCAGCTGGAGGCAAGAAACAGGAGGGGGAGCAGCAAGAGGTGCAGTGTTCTGGGGCTTGAGAGTTTAATTATGCTCAAATCCTACAGTATTTAGGTGCATCTGGCACTGTTAGGTAGAATAGGTGGGTTTTTAGTACAAAGACATCTGTGGAAAAGCACATTTAGGAATTACAGTAGTTCTGAAAAGACATTTGTCATGGGATGGGGTCCCCAGAGATGGCCGTGATGCCCCTAGGGCTCCATGACTGTGCCAACCTTGCCCAACAGGCACCCTTTTCCTTGTCTGCCGTGTCTTGGTGGTAATTATAATATAGGGAGGCTGCCCTCGAGTTTGCGTTTAGGCACAGTCCTAATGGACCCTGCTGAGCCCTGTGGGTTCTTGGACCCCTTTTTGGGTCCTTCTCAAAATGGATGCCTTACAGGACACCCTCAGCCTTATGGGCTAGATGCACAGCTTCAAAACCACACCTTTACGATGCCCTCAAGCCTTGCAGATGGTATTTAAATGTTGCTCCTCTGGGGCCTTGCTATAGCTCGGCCTCCTGTCATCAGCTGGGCTCTCCGCAGCCCTGTCTCTGCACCCACACTGGCGCTGGGCTCTCCGCAGCCCTGTTTCTATGTCCACACTGGTGCTGGGCTCCCCGCAGCCCCTTTGTCACTGCGCCCCCTGGCACCGGGGTTTGCTCACCCCCTTTGTCACCGCGTCCCCTGGTGCTGGGGTCCCCGCACTGTAGTGGACTCCCCCAATGAGGCCGCCTCCTCCCCCAGTAGCCTCAGCTCGATCCACCAGTTTATAAACAGTAATCAAAATATGATCCTCTGGGCTATAACATAATACAAGCAGTTCAGGGTGTGCTCTGTCCTTTTAAAAGGGTCAAACTTGCCCCCAGCACTAAGTGCCTTGTAGGCCAGGGTACCTGGTGAGCTCCTGGTGCCCCTTAATCCTACCAGAAGCAGAACAGGCAGTCAGGCCTCTCCAGTTAGCTTCCTCTATGAAAGCTCCTCCCCGCTTGGCTGCTGACAGAGAACTAGCCCTCTAGTCCCAGCCCTGGGGTTTATATGTGCCCAGGGCCCTGCCTCTTCTGGTCAGCTGACTGGCTGCAGGTGCGGGCTAATTCCCTTTTTAGCCTGCTACCACAGTAAGTTGCACCTGTGGGGTTCCTGCCTGACTGTTAGGGTCCTCTCTCTAGGCAGTTTCTGCCCTTAAAGTAGCAGGCACCTTAGTGCCCTGCGACAACATTTAATCACTATAAATTCTAATTTGCTAAGGTTGGTGAGACAGCATTTTCAGACACGTTCCTCCTGGGCAACCTGTCCAGAGCTAAAAAGACAGAAGTGTTTCAAGCTCTAGTATATTGGGCAAATGGTGGCCATCGCATAAATTGTTTGCTATGCCTGGGAGATGAGACCTGGGGGACAAGACTTATAAAGAAAGTCTGGAAGATCTAAAGTTATTTAGTCTGGAGAAGAGAAGACTGAGGGGGGATGTGATGACAGTCTTGAAATACCTGAAGATGATTATAGAGAGGATGGAGATGGACTTTTCTCTGTGGCTGTAGGGGACAGGACTAGGAGCAAAGGCCTCAAGTTGCAGCAAGGGGAATTTAAGCAGGATATTAGGAGGAACTTTGAGTATGAGGGTAGTCAGGCATTGGAACAAGCTACCTGGAAAAGCTGTGGACTCTCCATCCTCGGAAACTTTCCAAAGCAGGTTGGACAGAAACTTGGGTGGAATGGTTTAGTTAGGGATGATACCACCTTGAGCAGGGGGCTGGATTTGATGACCGTATATGGTCCCTTCCAGCTCTATTTTCTATGCTGTTAAATTTCTGAAATTAGAGAAAGGGGAGGGGAGATCCCACCCAGAAATTCCCACACCTGCAGCCTGTGGGGGACACAATATGTGAAGTGCTTTCACAGCACTGAAAAGCCCCGACTACTTTTTACCCTTAACTTCTATGTCACTTTTCAAGATTTGGGGTGCTAGTGTCAGTGCCCTAATTTTTGTTCCTTCAGTAAGCTACCTTCATTTCCTGTCATAAGCTGAATAGCATATTTTAGAGATCGGTTATAGAGGGAAATATTCAGTGGAGTTGTTTTGTATTAGCTGGCAGGAAGTTTTTTTGATGTAAAATTCCCATTTGTTTAAATTGAACCTTTTTGTGGCAATGTATCTGTTTTGATAAAACTTTCATTCAAGGCATGTTGAAGAAATACAAGAACATTAGAATTGCCATTTACTGGATCAAACCATAAGTCCATCCTGCCCAGTATCCTGTGTCACACAACACTGGTAGGGGGTGGATGCTGAAAGGGAGAATGAACTGAGTATGACCAGGGTTTTTTTTCCAGCGTTTAAGTTATAGGAAGTTGTAGTTCCTAACATCTGTGCTCAATAGCTCCTGACGCCCCTTTACTCCAAGAATTTGTCCAATCCCTTTTTTGAATCTGGCTGAACTGTCAGCTTCCACAACATTTAGTGGCAATGAGGGCCACACTTCAATTACACGCTATGTGAAAAAAAACTCCTTTTGTTACTTTTAAACTTACAACCTACTAGTTTCATTTTGTAGCCCCTAGTTCTTATGTTGTGAGAGATTCTGGTTGACTTCAGTTGCTCTCGGTTAAGCTGTTTCACAGGAAACAACACTGATGGAAGTGAAAATGAAAATTGTAGGAGATGTTGGATATGTTTTGCCATTTCAGATATCTTTAGTCTCAGAATTAGACAGTGAAGTGATGCAAAATCTCCTGGTTTCATTCAGACCTCTACATATATTACTTCTTGTCTCAAGTTGAAACAATTGCTAGAAATTGAGAGCCGGGTTCAATTTAGACTTCAAATAAATGTTTGGCATGCTTCTACTTACTTTATCCAGAAGATCACTTATCTCTGATTGAAAGTGGAGGAGGACCACTTTGATAATTGTGTAGATGAACAACACTGACTTCTTTAACATGGAAGCCTGGAAACCAGAAATCCAAACACTTGAATGCCAAAGCCTAAGAGGTTAATCATATTTCTTTTGTTTGATAGCAGCCCCATTCTGTTTTAAAGGATGTGCTAAAAGTAATCTTAATTCTTTGAAATAATATCCATATTAGTTGTTGGTTTGGTACTTTTTTTTCCAGATTTCTCTAAAGTTGGGTAGTGATGAGTATTTTTATTAAAGTCAGCTTTTTTGGCCCTAAGGTGGCCAAATGCACTGAATTTTGTTAATTCAATGTATTTGCATATACATATATTGGGCTTTGAGGCCTTGTGTTCAGTTCAAAGCGTTGATGCATATTCTCTAGAGGACAAGGTCTAATTTTTTTATAAAGATACTGAAGTTTAAGTAAACTTCTTACTGCACATTTTTTCTTGTAGGCCATAGAGAAAAGTGGTGCAAAAAGGAAAATTAATGTTTCCCTAATTTTCTTATTTAGCTAATAAAGAAACAACCAAAATGGCAATACTATAGGAGCTTTTCATCACAGTTGACAAGACAGAACAAAATCAAGAGAATATAAAATTATTTCTTATTAACTAGTAGAGGTGAGGGAACATGAAAGCCTATAAATTTTCACAGGAATGAAGGAGAAAAAATTCTACTGTAGCTATGTTTGGGCCTAGTTGTGTTTTCTTTCTGCTCTTGAGTGAGTTTAATGGCAGCAATTTTAAGCAGAAATGGAAATTTGAACTTTCATTGGGAAACAATTTGATTTCTGTATCCAATAAAATTAAACAGATTTTGGTTAATAATGTTAATAAACTACCCATAAACAATCTACAGATCACAGGACAATTCAGCTAAGTTGATTTGACAAATAACCTCAAGAGAATAATAAACTGGAAGTAGCCTGTTCACTGGAATATATGACCACCATTGTCTTCCAAAATGTTTGAATGGTACTAAATTGCAGATTTCATACTCTGATCTCTTAGCAGTCTCCTTTTATTTGTAAGTATATCAGCTGTGTAGCAAGAACATGTGTGTGTGTGTGTGTGCGTGCGTGCGCACGGACGCATGAGTGCTAATGGTTGGTCTTATCGGTGTAAAAAAAGCCAACTATCCTCAGTCCTCTGTTTCTTTTATTATTCTAATAGTTATACAGGCTAAATTCTGCAGTCTTTAATTAAATTGCCATTGACTTCAGAACAACCACAGAACTGGAACATTAGTGTTATGAGATACTTTCTAAGCATCAAAACAACATCTCAGTGGAATACTTGAATCATCAAGTAACAAGGTAATAAAAAGGGTTAGGCAGGATTCAGGTTCAAATTCAATACGTATTAAGGATACTTTTCAAACTTCAGATGCCTTTTCCTATCTTTATCTGGATTATGCAAATATCTTTGACATCTTCCTCAGCAACTTGCACCAGGACAAACTGAGTAGAAAAAAGTAGATATAAAATACCATCAGTTTAGACCACTGATTTTGAACAGTTATAAATAATTACACACAGCTCAGGATAACAGAATCTGCCCCTTAACCTAGCATGTGAAACCCAGAAATACACAAGATGCTGTGGCATTTCAGTCTCCACTAGAACACAAAATGGAAAGGCTGTGAACCTTCCTGGTGTCCAAAAATCTGTGATTCCACAAGTGGGTGCATATTTGGTGCAGCATACAGTCGCCCTGCTTGCTGCTCTAGTGACTTGGTCGCTTTAGTCATTCATTGTTTGTAGTGCGACAGCATCATTTGTGAAAGTACAGTTCCAAGCACCGAAGTACCAGTAAATAATAAATAAATAGAGCTGGTTCCAAATTCTGCCTGCTCTCTGCAATTTTCCCTCCAAACATTTGGCACCTGTAAGTCTATTCCTTTTTATGCCTGTGCAATACCTTCCATCCTTGCCTGAAATGGAAAGGGTTTTCACTCTCTATATTATCTATTATTTAGTTTTTTACACTGGTGAAATAAAAGAGAATTCTTACTTTTATTCTTTTATGCCCAGGGCAAAACTGTGTTAAGTTTGAGCTGCTCACTGTTGACCCAGTACTCTTTAATACTATCCTAATGTTTCTGTGGGGACTTCCCAAACTCAGAAAGCATACAACCTAACACTATAAATTAGACAAAATACATTGAGACAAATAAGTCAGCATTTTACAGCTTTTTGAAAAACAGTTTGGACTTTTGCAATGAACAATGGAAAAATATAAGAGTTGTATTAGCGGTATACTCATTCATGTGTTGTAATTTTACATCTGGAAGTCTCAGTACCTAAATGCCTTAATTTACAGTACCATTGTAAAATTGATGCTGATTGAGATCAAAATAGCATTGCAGCTAAATGTTGTCAAATGCTTGAAAACTCTGTGAAACCCTGAATAAGTTGTTAGGGCAGGCTCCAAGATTCCAGGCAATTGTGGGCAAGTCTATACGTTCATAAAATGCACCTTCGGTACTGTGCATTTAGTTTAGTACTTGGCTAATAAAGTACTAAGTGCGCAGTAACTAGAGTTACTGTGCAGTAGTGCCAACACATAGTTTTTTTTCATAATGCTTTGTCCCAGGGGAGCTGGGGTTACAGGAGGACCCCAGGCCAAAGCAAAAGAAAGTCCCCACTTACCTCCTGCAGGGGCCAAAAGGCGTGGGAAAATGCACGCGACAAAACCACCCACGCGGTTCGTCAGCTGCACTCATATTCAGCTGGGGCCGGGTGATGTCAGCTGGAGACGCCACCCAGCGGAGACACAAGGCTGCCCCGAGGGTGCAGGAGAAGGGCGGGGGAACGGAGGCTCCACAGGGAAGCCCATGGCCTGAAGGGCGCAGCCGCAGCGTCTGTCAGTCCAAGAAGGAGGAGGCGGAGCCGGCACCGGCAGAGAAGCCGGCAGCAGAGCCAACACCGGTGAAGAAGCTGGCAGAGGAGCCGGCGAAGGCTCCAGGAGTGAAGCCGGCAGCAGAGCCGGCACCAGCGAAGAAGTCGGCAGAGGAGCCGGCAAAGGCTCCAGCAGAGAAACCAGCAGCAGAGCCGGCATCAGTGGAGAAGCCAGCAGAAGAGCCGGCAAAGGCTCCGACAGAGGCACCGGCAGGGAAGCCGGCAGCGGGACCAACGGGCGAACCAGCAGAGAAGCTGACAAGGGAGCCAGTTGGCAAGCCAGCAGAGGAGCCGGCAGGGAAGCCAACTGGCTAGCCAGCAGGAGAGCCAACCAGCAAGCCAGCTGAGAAGCTTATAGAGAAGTCGGCAGGGAAGTCGACTGGCTAGCCGACAGAAGAGCTGACCAGCAAGCCAATGGAGAAGCTGATAGAGAAATAGGCGGGGAAGCTAACATAGGGAGCAGCCCTGAGTGGGGCCAGCCACCAAGTTTGGGGTACAGGGGCACTGGGATAACACAGGGCCCTTAGACCAAGGAGTACTCTATATTCCTGTGGGGACTCTGGGCCCACTGGTCCCATCTCTCTAGCAATCACGGTGGTGGGGATTGCACGGTGAGTCATGGTGTGGGTGAAATAGGGAGCTGGGACAAGGGATAGACGAGGCTAGGACAAAAGGGCCTCGTTGCCTTCACGCCTGAGCCGAGACCCAGGGTCACTGGGGGCCCATGGCCGGAGAGCCACGGGAGGCCAGGGTAGAGTTTGAGAAGAACCAGGGGCACTAGAGGGCCAGAAGACCCGTGATTGAAGGTGGCGAGTGGCCGGGGTGTAGGGGAGGTCGGAGCCCCGTGAATGTCCACCACGTGGCGTAACAGCCCTGAAGGCTGCCTCAAGGGGGAACCGCTCCACTGAGGTTCCATTCAAAGTCGTGGCAGGAGAGTTAAGGGGACCAGGGGACCCCTGGACGTCAGCCGGGGTAGCCTTTGGGGTCCGCCCCCAGGCCTGGGACAGAAAAGATCAATAGTCCGGGCCAGGACTGCAAGAGAACGCCTGATAGAACAGAGGCGGGCACATGCTTACTGTGCATTAGCCTAATAACACCATGCAGTAGGCTATTAGCATGTTTTTTAACCACCCTGCTACTGCATTGTGTTATTAGGTTAATTCACAGTAATCATCTCATGTAGACGCACCCTGTATGAAGTAATCTTTATGCTAGGGACCAAGCAAAGCTGGTGCACTTTCCACAGTATAAAGACAAACTGTCTTAATACTATGTTGTTAAATGACGTTATCTAGAATGGATGCTTTTCTCTCCTTGCAGATTAAAAGGTATAAATCTTTGATAGCTGAGTAGATTCCCTGTAGCCATTTTTTTCCTTGAATATTTTAAAACTGTATCCAACTGTATTACACTTTAAACAGAGCTTGAAACGTATCTAATTTAGGAAATATTTACATATAATCAAGGAAACGTGACAGGGAAATCTATTCAGAAGAAATGCAATCAGCACTGTAATTGGTATTGGAAAGCTTGCTAAAAGGACACAGCTAGTTTAGCAAAACAGTTATAGCTTCATATACTGCATAGAGAGGAAGCTAGCAAATTGCATTGCTTATTTATTTACTATCTTGATCGTTATAAGTAATATTATGTGAATTCTAGTTTTGTCTATTTAGAAAATTCATCTAGTCATAATTCAGTAGAGCTGCCTATACCTATGGCTGATGTGTTTTTCAGTATCTACATGGAAAAGAATAAACTTTATAAATGATATATAGGAAGTTTGTGTGTATAAAAGGCAAAAGAACAAAAAAGTGCTAATGCAACTTTTGATGTCGTGTTGCAGAAATTAACATTACAAAAAGACAGAAATGCAGAAATTACAGCCTTAGTACTGGAAACCCAAATGTATTTATGGTGAACAGCTAACAGTATGGCCCTACAGAAACGAAGGATTCTGTTTCAGTAATTTGGACGATAACCGCCGGTGACCAAGGAGAGAGAGTTCTTGCTCTAATGCAAACCTATTCTATGACATTAGGCAACTCACTTCCCTGTGACTCAGTTCCTTATCTGTAAAATGGAAATAATAGTACTTCACCTACCTGTACAGGAGTTGTGAAGATTAACAGTTAAAGATTTAAACAGTAAAGATTAGATACTATGGCTATTGTGGGTCTAGACTCTAACGTAATGTAACATTTTAAGGCAAGAAATTTAAGGCTTTTGCCACATAAAATTCAAGGAGTCATTGTGATGTTTTCCCATGCATTACTATTTTCCATAATCTTTTAAAAAGATTATAGAACTGCCATAGTGAAAATAAATGTCTTGCTTTGAGCACTAAACAGAGTTTGAGATTTTTTTGTGACTATTGTGTATGGGGTGCTGGTTTATGAGTGAAGGTCTGAGTTTGTTGCTGGGCTGTCCCAGGGTTGGTAGGGAGCATATGGGGGTTAGGGGAGCACACACAGGCTTGATTACTGTTGGGGTGTTGCTAGTGAGGAGGAACAACTTCCAGACCACTAAAAAGCAGTAAAAGTGGATGTATGCTTAGTTGGTTGAGCTGGGATCAGTCATTGGTCACAAAGTACCGGTGGGAACAGGTTATCCTCAGTTGGTTTGGATCCGATCTGTTTTCCCTCCAGCCGTATTATATGCACAGTTGTAGATTTGTCTATTTCCCCCCTGCCCCTTCAGTTCATCAGTGACTAATTAAACTAGCCAGTCATGCTGCAAGCATGGCTTCCCCTGCATTTCCCCTAACATCAGTGCTATGTAGATGTTAGAGAAGTTAATTTACTTTTCAGGCTACATTTTATTAAATACAGTTATGTAATTTATAAATCCAGCAGCGTGTTACTTCTTGGACATCTGCTGCAATTTTCTTTAATGCTGTTGCCTAGCGCTAGTATTTATGATTTGTGAAACATTGCCCGTAAGATGTGCATTGCCTGTTATTGAAAGTAGCTGTGAAAATAATAATAAATATAACACTTGCTTTGTGATGAATGCAGTTTATTTCCATTTCCTTTTATATACCTCAGCTCTTATAAGTATCCATTGTACACTACAGGAAATAAGTGATAAATCAAAATCTTCCGTCTCCCATGTTGAGCAGGGAGCTCATAATTCTTCTCTCTCTCACTTAATTTTTTCATTTTAAATATTGACAATTGCAATGTTATTTTTGAACCAGCTACTAACAGTACTTCTTATGTAACCTGATGACAACCTAAGAAGCTATATCTCTGTAGAAGAGAATGAATACTGCATCTCTCTCAATTTTCATTGCTGTGGTTATGAAACTTTTTTAATTTAAAGTTATTAACCTGCTGAAAGTGAAGCCAATCATGGTTGGATTTTAAAATGAACGAATCTTAATATAGGTTCAAAAAGAAATTGAATGTGTAATACCTGCATCTCTTCTGAGAAATTGACCAGTACATAAAATTAGGAATAATGGATACCTAAGCCTCTGCCAGAAAACTTTGATGTTCTCTGTATCTGGAAATAACTTCTAACTGCCACAGATGTATGAGTTGATGAATCAAGACAGAAAAGATGTTTCTATTCACTTTATAGTAAGATAGTTATGATTTTCTCTAGTGGCCTGGGTTCCAGTCTATCCTTATGCCTTAATGCTAAAAATTTAGTAGTAATTTAATCTGTAGGGTTATGTGGAAACTCAGTAGCGTTCTGTAGGGATTACTCTAAAGATATATAGAATTTAATAATGAGATCCATTGGATATTGTGTAGTTTTAAATCATATATAGAATCTTATAAAAGGGGTAATTTTCTCATAAATTCTATAGGAAGGTTTGAAAGCCCATATTGAAAGTTTTGGTTTTTTTTAATTCTTTGGAGATTGATGACTTTAAATGTGTTTGCACTCACAAGACACCAGCTGAGCAAGGTTTGACTAACAAGTGATGCTTTTCTTTCTGAAGGACACTTTTTCATGAAATTAGGAAGGACTGCGTGTTTGAAGTGTATTTTGGAATAGGTGAGAGGCCAAAGTGCTGAGTGATGGTGGATATTAAACAAACAACGGCACTTTAGGTAAGAGGAGAAAGCATTAGCCCTAGAGTCCTAGCTCAGTTTCAGCTCAGTTAATTAAATTTGTTTCTATGGATGTTGCTGTAATTTCAGCCTAGATGCAGTGTCCTTCCTGACCTTAGATGCTCTGTAATGTTGCTGAGTGTTGTACGCAGCTGCTGTGTTACAGATTCCAACAGGTGTATGAATTCAGTGGATTGCACGACTTCTAAATATATACTGTTGTCTGTATGCCAGTTTGTAAGAGACTTTGAGACCTGTGGAATGAGCTGTTCTTTATAACATATCACCATAGCCTGTAACATATATAGTAGTAGTTTGTTCATATCTCAAAACCACTGCTCAATTTGTAATAATGAGCAGCCTTGGCTTAAGGAAGGGGTGTCAAACATGGCCAATGGAGCCTCTCCATCTGGCCCACTGGGCTACAGGCAGGCCACCAGAAGTTGGGGCCCCTTGGCCAGCCCCACTGGCTATGTATTTTGGAGATAAGCTTGGCTCGCTGCTGCAAGCAGTCCTGAACTCCTCCTGCAACCAGTGGACCCCCACCTTGGGCCTTTCCCTATGTCTTGGCCCACTGGTATTGCCAGACTCTTCACTACATCCGTATTCACTGCCACCACTGGACCTGCCACTGCAAGACCTGCTGCCACCACTGTCACCGTACCCATGGCAGCTGCCCGCATGACCTGGCTGGATCCAGTATATGAGGAGCCCTGCCATCTGGATGTAGTTCAAGTTTGAAACTTGAACTACATCCAGATGGCTTACAAATTTTCAGAGCCATAAAAGTACAAACTTTGTAAATTCAGTTTATGTACCTTAGAGGAATAGGGACATGTGCACCAAGGTTATGGCAAACCTATGCCAACCAATATTGCACCTAAGGATAGTGATAGTTTGGCCCCTTAAGCCAAGAGTTTTGGGTAACCAATATTAACTTAAAATATAATATGAGTATGAACCAGACCACAGGTATAGATGGCTATACTTTGTACAAGAGCAATTGTGTTTCAAGGAAGGGCGAGGGTGTAAGGAGTCTATTACAGACCTCCTAACCAGGAGGATAAGCTTGACCATGAATTCTTTTGGGAACTGGCAGAGGCTGCATGCTCGCAGTTCATGGACATCATGGGTGGCTTTAACCACCCTGACATCTCATGGGAAGAGCATTCAGCCAAATCTGATTGGTCGTGAAGCTTTCTCACTTGCATTGATGAGCTCTATTTGACTCAAGAAGTCTAAGGGCTGACAAGAGGTAAGGCACTGCTGGCTCTGGTTCTGGCCAAAGGGAATGATCTAGTGAGTGACCTGAGGATTGAAGGGAAGCTTGGTGACAGTGATCATTAATTGATCACTTTCTCTATCACAAAGCTGGCAAATCAGTCAGCAATGCAGAAATCCTCAACTTTAGGAAAGCTGACTTTCTTGAGCTCAGGAGATTGGTTGTCGAGGCCCTGAGAGATCATAATCTGACAGGGAAGGGAGTCTGTTCACCAGGGCACCTCATGGGAAGACAAGGTCTAATGGTCGCAGACTGCTGAAAGACCGTTTTAGGCTGGACATAAGGAAAAATTTCCTTATCGTCCGAGTTTCCAGATTCTGGAATAGATTCACCCCAGAAGTGGTGCAAGCACCTACTTTGGATATCTTCAAGAAATGCCTGGCTGCTCTATTTTGCTGGGGTCATCTGACCTCAGCTGATTTACTGCCTTTTGGGCAGGGGGTGGACCCAATAATCTCATGAGTTCCCTTCCAGCTCTGATGTCTATGAAATCTATGAATATTCTGCTATAGTGGTCAGGGGTGCAGGTTGTAGCTGTGTTGGTCTGAGGACATAGGCAGACAAGGTTCTTTGGGTGAATCCAGTATTTTTTGGTCTAATAAAAGATATCATATTTACCCAAATAACCTTGTCATGCTATTGTGGTCATACCTGAGCCAAGCAGATATTGACCCTTATCCAAAAGAGAAAAAGATAGCATGCACTTTGTGAACAAAAAACCCCACACTGTTAAATATTCAGCAGATCAGAATAAAAATATATTACCTGTGTAAGAGTAGTTCACACCATAAATTTAATGAGACATTTAGGTTTCTCCTTAGATCTTCAGATATTGGGGAGAAAACCCTTTTTGTTTTTTGTAAGATGTTTTCAAAGTGTGTGACTGCATCTCACCTGAACTAATAATTAGGCAGATCTCAGGTAGTCTAAATCAGCATAGTTTTACTGGCAATAGAAATATGTGCCATTTAACATCAGATGAGGATCTGCTCTATCATTCAAAACCTTGTGGGTTGCCATTTATGTTTTTTTTTCTTTTCAGCACTTTGTGAGAAAAAACAATCATTTGCTATATACTTTAGCCATCTCAGTCTTCCTGGTCAGTCTTTTTAGTGAGAACTGGGAGAAGAACCATAGTAAAACTGGTGTAATAAAGTCTGAAAGGCTAAATGAAGCAATTAGGATTTCATTGATAGCCTGAAGACTTCTTGAATTGTTTATTATGAATGGCTTCAGACCATGAGAGAAATGGAGTGAGATGTTTTAATTAAAACCATTTTTACATGCCTTTAATAATTGATTGCCAGAGTGAAAGGTGGTATCTCAGTTAATATTTCTGCTCATTCTATCATTTTGCCTTAGTTTCTTAAATACTGGAAAAACGCCCAAGTAGCTACAGCTTTCTCTAATTTCACTGACAGCAAAAGGGATGCTTTAGTACCACTTAACTATTAGGCCCAAAGGGCCAGATTGATTCAGACTGCAGCCTTATGGACTTCGGTAACTGTTGGTTTCAATGAAGTTACATTGTTGATAAATATAATAATTGACAATATGGCCTTATATAGAAAGCATTTACACATCAGGCTCTTAAGCAGGACTGGCTGGAATTGTTCTGAATCAGAATGAAAAAAAATGCATAAGCCAACATTAAAATTTTTTTTTTTAAATTGAGCCATCAAAATATTTTGTTTTGACTGCTATACTAATATATATTTTCAATAAGTATTAGTATTATATGTATGTATGTATGTATATGTGTGTGTGTGTGTGTGTGTGTGTATAAAATACTTATTGAATTAAAATATGACATATTTAAATATGAAAGTTGAAGTAAATCAATGTTATAGCATCAGCATGAAATGTCTCCTTTTCCCTTTAAAAGTTTTTGTTGTAACTCACAGATACCCATGACACATCTGCTCATCTCCTGTGCCAGGATGGCATTTTGTGATGGAAAGATGTCCTGTCGAAAGTGCTTTAACCAGCTTTTGTCTTCAAATTAAGCATTTGCACAAGAACTTCCCTGAATTTAGACCCATCTTTGTATTACCTTGGATGGAATTAGGTGGGAAAATGCCCCAGAAAAATAGGAGCAAAAGTCCCTTTGACTGTTAATGGAATCTGTGTTCCTAAATCACTTAAATAGTTTTGAGACATCTCCCCTTTATTCTTCACCTGACATTTTTTGCTTGTTGTGTGTACACCAACAACCAGAAGATATTTTGCTTTGACAGCTACATGAAAGTCCCAGTAATTCGGCATGATTCTAACTGAAAGTCATTTGTTAAACCCTACAATTTGTCAGATAATCTATCTTTACAAGGACTCAAGCATTTCAGCAGCTCTGACATTTCAATAAAGGCTGTTGGCTGGAGTTCACCCATGGCTAAAGACCCTTCCTGTTTCTAAGGAAAAACTGATTAAGTAATAAAATATTGTAGATACTACATTACTGACCAACTCTACAGTGCTTTTATAGGTGTTTTAGGAACATAGAGCAAGCAATTGTTTTTCTCACTGTTCAAGAAGTGACAATCACAATCAAATTTAGAATTAGGCTTAAGTCAAACCCTGGATTCATGAATCCTCCAGCTTTTGGGGAAGTTTAGAGCCATACTCAAATATCATTCAAGTGTATTTATCTATTTAGATATAAAATGGATATTTATCCTTTCATCTAGCATCAACCTAAGATTAATAATATCCTGATCATAAGAGAGTTATGAATATTTAATTAGTTTCTGTGTAGCGTTATAAAGAGGTGAAGAGCTCACTGCAGTAGCAGTTACTAGTTACAACTATTAGTTACAGCCATTTAGAGAGAACTCAGATGTTCATAACTAAATTTATTAAGAAAGGGAAAATGCTTAGAGATGATAGAGAAAAGTCTTGGAGACGATAGTAAGGAAACGGATCTTTGGGTCAGATGCTCACCCTTTGACCTTCAGAGCCAGCTGTTTACTGCTTTTTCTGTTAGAGTTAGACACCCACCTCACTTAAATCACTTTTGTAAATCTCACTCACCCCCTAAAAGGTTTTTTAATGTACTGCCAGGAGTACGACCAGGACATAAGCACTGGTCAGAGCTTCCCCCTAGAGGGTTGCAATACAAAAGATCAGGGACAGATAAGATTGGGAACAAGGGCCCTGACTAGAGTTAGGGGATCAGGAGCAGGTAGGTCAGGAGGTCAGCGTCTATAAGAGACCAAGAAATAAGCAGTCACCCTAGGTAGAGAACCACCAGCCCAGGAGGGGCGGGGAGGGGGAGCATCAGGGAGGCAGGCAAGAACAGGAGGCAAGGATTCAACCTGGAGTTGTTAACCAGGGCACTGCAGCTGTATAGTGCCAGGAAATGGGCACTCATCAACCTAAAGCAGAATGCCAGGAGTTGGCTGTCAGAAGATAGGTGTCTTCAGCAAAGGGTTCAGGAACCAGAAATTCATTCTGGAGCAAAAGGGTCTAGGCTGAGGTCTGGAACAATGAATCAGGAGGCAGGAAATGGAAACAAGGATGAAGTCAGAGAGCCAACAAGCAAGACGTAGGGAAAAGGAAACTACAAACAAGAGATCAGCTGCCCAGTCCTCCATCCCATTAAAAAAGCCCATGGGGCACTGAAAGAGCATATAAGCAGCAACCATGCCCATGTGAGTAACTGGAAGTGGTCATGTTGCTAGCAGCCAGGCCTACTCAGGTAAGTAGGGCTAGCTGGGGGCAATTTAGCTGGCTTGCTGACACATGTATAGACATTACACTTTTATTGGTATAAATGATCAGAACCGTAACAGAACAGATGTTTAGCGCACATAGACTGCTTTGAAAATGGCAGAACCTGGTCTAAGATTTGCCCCCTCCCCCCTCCAAAGGGCAAATGTGTGTTCTGTTCACTTCCAATCTAAACTACATCACTAACAGAAAACTGCATAAATGGATTGATTCTACCTCGGGTTTTTTGAATGTCTGTACCTAGCCCTGATCAGTTTTGTAAATCTGTACCCATGTCACAATAGGACCTTTTATTTATTTATTTTTTAAATGCTTTTATTTAAAACTACATGAACTCTGCCATTGGGAACTCTGCCATTGGAACTCTGCCTTTGGTGCATATCGCACAAGAGTTTATTCCTCCCGGTTGCAGTGTCTTCACATGCACCTGGAACTGCAGCACATTGAGCTGGGGTGGAGCATCCCTGACTGGCAGGGGCCCCTGGGTGTCATCCTGCCAGCCTGGGGTTGTACTGCCCTGACTCAATGTGCTGATGAGGGGCTGGCTGGGGCACGAGAGTGCTTCAGTGTGGGAGCTGCCTGTTGGCTAGCCCCACACTGGAGCATCCCTATGCCCTATCCCATCAGTGTCTACATGTGCATTACTGTGCACTAGAGAATGCCGCCGTAGGATAGTTCTTGTGTTTCCAATCACTTGTGTTTCCAATCACTTGTGTTTCCAAGTACTAACCTACCAAGGAGTTAATTAATTTACTGTGGCCTAATAGGGCTGCACTTATAGACACTGAGATTTTACTGTGGAACTAATTAGGCAGCTTGTCTCATGTAGATATGCCCTGTGTCTGATTTTAATTGTAGAGAAATATCCCTAAACTTACCTGGATAAACAATTTCCACCCTTCTCTATGAACACCGGTTGGAATGATGGGGATTCTACCTGCAGCTCCTCCTGCTGAGAACCAGGAGATGTTCCTTGTTGTTGCAAAAATGGTCTTAATGTGAATTACAACCTGGTCATAACTCTTCATTAGATAAACTCACTTTTAATAAAATAAGGGCACCATTTTTTCCTCCTCTCTTCAAACAGATTGAGAGCCAAACTGGAAGTAATCCAGGAAGCTTCAGTTTTGCCTGAACTAGCAAAAGGGTGAGAAATTGCCTTCTTTAAATTGTATTTCAAGTCTGCTATTGTTTTAGGTTCCTAAGGGAGCTATGGAGGGTAAGATCAGTTAATAAATTATTTTAAGCATCCAGGAGCTAGAGCCATAAAAAGGTTTTTAAGGGTACTCTTTGCCACCCTATTCCGGTTAAAATCTGTTTTGAGCATGGAAGATGTGATGGGCTAGCTGGTAGTGATTTAGCCCAGGGGTTTTGAAAGGGCAAAAGATGATTGGAGGGCTTGGAATTCCATTTCCTCACCAATCAGACCCCAGAGACTCACCCTCCGTGGCCCCTGATCGGCCCCTTGGGTCACCTGGAGGGGGATAAAAGGGGCAGCGCAGCTGACTCAGGGAAGACCAGCGAGGGACCACAAGGAAGGCGTTTCAAGGAGCTGGCAAGAGCTGGGCTAGCGGGGCGGGAGCAGTTGCCCCAGAAGAACCTGAAGGAGTGGGACCTACAGGCAGCAGTTGGACACTCAGCAGCTCAGTGTGTGGCAGCAGGAGAGGCTCCCCACTGGGCTCCACGAGAGGCTGTGGCCAGCAGGAGAGGTTCCCCAGATCCAGCAAGGATCTGCACAGTGACCTGAGAGGTTCCCAGCTTTGCTTCCAGCTCCTCCAATAAGAGGTCAGGAAGCTTGACATGAGGCAGGGGCTCCTAGAAGGTCAAGACCCCTAGCATTTAAAGTAGTATTAGCACTAGTGGCCATGTGGTAGAGTTTCTATCTACCACATGAGAGACCTGAGTTCAAATCCCAGCTGGAATGATTCAGGGTGAGTGAAGTGACAGGGAGAAGTTCTTTTTGCAGTAGAAAGGGGTCATTGTGTTTTCCCCCCTTCCAGGTACCTAGGCCCTATATTCCTTGTTATTTGACATTTTTTAATTTGTGCCTCCTATATTTCACCAACCAGTATTGTTTGTTATGCTGTTTGTGTTTTATATTTTGTTAATTCTGTCTTTTGTCAACTGGATGAAAATGTCTATGATCATGTCTAACCTTTACTGAATCCTGCCCCCTCAGGGCATTGTAGTGTCCCCTATATCCCCCCTGCTTTATACCTGTTATGTTCCCATGACTGTTCTCTCATTAAAAGGTATGGTTAAATCCCCATTAGCGATCTGGCTCTGCTCTATAGGGGGAGGAGGGTCTCTACACCTCCCACAGTGCTTTTGCACCTGCTCTGATCCCTTCAATTAGAGAGAGGGTACATCTTGGAGTACTGCCCGGGTTACAAAGCCATAGCATGCCGTAGTGTGCTAGATAGTAGGGCTGTGTGAAATAGCACCATTCTGCTTTGACTTCCGTTTTGACGATTTGACAGAACAGTGTTTTGTTTCGAGTTTCGTTTTGTTTCGAAAGCACTGTTCCATTTCATTTCATCAAAACTGTTTTGCTGTTTCAATGCTGTTTTGATGTTTTGCCCATAGGTTATTATGGGGAAACATAAATGCAGCAGGCAGGCAGATCAGGGGTTTGTCCGCACCTCCAAGAGTGCTTTGGGGGCTGTGCTGAGTCCTCCTGGTGGTGTGGGCCCCTGATCTCCCTGCCAGATGAGAGAAGCCAGGTGCTTCTGCCTGGGACCAGTGCCGGGAAGATCCCTGCTAAAGATTGCCATTGGAGGGTGCGAGGCCTGGGGCAAATCAGTTTGTGTGGGCACCTGCCCCCGCCCTGTGGGGGGCGGGTAGCGAGCGGCCAGACACAAAGCTGGAGGCGGCAGCAGCACAGAGTTGCCATGACCATTCCACTTGGCTCTGTGGGGGCCCCCAAAACGCGGGGCATGGGGCAGTTACCCCAATTCGCCCAGCACCAGTCTGTCATCTGGCAGGCAGATTGAGGGTCTGTACCCCTGGGAGGACTCTGGCATAGTCCCCGCAGCCCTCCTGGGGGTACGGGCAAGTCTCCAATCTCTTGTTTTGGTTTATTTTGTTCAAAAAGAAAGTGAGAAGAAAAATCCATAAACTAAAATGCAACAGTAAATAAAATCAGTCTAATCTTTGAAGAAATGTCTTTGGTGTTGTCAGAGCCTGCTTTGAAAGAATGTAGAAGTAGTACTTTGGGAGACCACTGTTTGTCTTTATGTTTCTTTCTTTCAATTCCTTTGCCTAGAGATTGCTAGGGAAACACCAGCAGGTAGTTCTTCTCTTCAGTACAGTGCAGGTTATTGAACTGTTCATAACCCTTCAATGATGTTTTAACACCTTGTAGTAGTTTACCCACTGCATGAACTATTACGATGGTTACTGTGCTACATGCATCTATAAGGGGTAACCTTGAATGCTTCTAACAGAAAACACTTTTTGGTATGTTATTCAGTATTCGATGTTATGAAAAAAATTATAAATGTAATAGAAATCATTGTATGCCCAATTTAAGAGTAAATGGTAAATGTGTATTCTTTCTCCGAATGCCTGGAGTACTATTAAAATTTAAAAAATAGATTAAAATTTTGAAAGTATATTGAAAGGCCCTGATTATTAAGTAGTATAAATCAATGTTGCTACACATACGTCAGCTTAGCTGTATTAGTATTCGTTAGCTGAAGGTAGGCATTTAAATATTATTGAGTTTCTGGTGCCTAATCTTTCTGCCTCTGTTCCCCAGTTTTGATGTTAGGCTAGTAGCACTTCTGTACCCCATAGAGCTTCAGTGTGTTGAGTACATATATAAACTATGAGGCACTCAGACATTATGGTGGTGGAGACAATATAAAAAACCTGTTGTATGTCAATTTATAGATGTCTGTGCTAAATGAGCATCTCAATCCATTAGATTTGCCTTTAAACTCTCAACTCTAATTCCTGTCCTGAAGATTTCATAACATTGCTCAACTGAATAGGGGACAAGAGTAAAGGTACAGCTCATGCAGTTACTTTTAAGATTGTTCTCATGGCTAAGTCAGTTTGTTCTTTTATAAAGATCCATACAATGATTTTGATGTTACAAGGCATGACTTACCATATTTACTAGCAAGCCACACACACCTTTTCCCAAAAAATCAGCCCCCAAAATTGGGGTCATGTCTTGAATGGGGAAGTTAATTTTCTATCCAGATTAGAAGAACCCTCCTTTGATTCCTGCTCCATAGTGCAATAGTAGTAGCATTACGGTTTAAGTGGCTGAGGGAATTTGTTAACTTAAAAGCTCATTTTTCTTCACTCCGCAGGTGTTAATGATCACCTCTCCTTCATGGTCCACTGATCAATCTAACCTTTCTCAGGGCAATTTTGCTGTCTGATAGCTGCTCCTGGTCTCTATTCCAATAATTCACAGCCCTAAAGACTCTTTAGCTCTGTCTGAAATCATAGATGTGTACATGAAGACCAGTCTTCAACAGCAGCTAGGGAATGAGCTTTTAATTAAATAGGAAATGTAGTATAAGTCAGTAAGTCAGTCTGCACCTGCTCTATTGCAGCCACAACTCTGAAAAAAAATCTTTTTTTCATTCTGCCTTCCCAAAAAGAAGGCATACATCTTACTTGGGGTGTGTTGTACATGAGAAAATATAGTAAACTCCAGTTGCTATTTGTAGGGAACTGGTGTGACATGGCAGCCTCTGACTTAATCAGGAATAGCATTGTGCCTAGTCTCAGGGAACATCAGTATTCCTTCATATTTCAAAATAAAATTCAAAAAAAGAAAAAAACGGCATGTTTGTTAGTATCAAACTGTTGGGGTGGGCTGTATGCAGCAAGCAGTTTCTTTCTGTTGCTCAGTGAGTTAATTGCTCTTTTTTCTGAGAATTCTTTGCATCATCATCATCATCATCATCATCATCATCATCATCTCCATATTCATTACATTCTGCCTAGGACTCAGTCATAATAAATAACAGTAATAATGGCTGTTCCATACTGCCCAGGACTCCTAGTTATGGAGCAGAACCCTGCTGTGGTACATGCTGTTCAAGCTCAAAACAAAGAGACTGTCACTGCCCTGAAAGCATTTTAAGTGTAAATACAAAGCAGGAGGTAACAGATAGGAAAAGAGTGGTGTAAAGAATGGAAGGAATCAAGGGAACAATATTGGTCAGCATGACAGTGTTTGACTGCAGGTTTGCAGAGAACTGCTGTAACATTTTTTGTTAGATGTCATGGAACAGAAAAGTTTTAAGGGAGAACTATGAATTGGTTTACCTCCTATGCATGCAGGGAAGTTTGGGAGAAAGCATAAAAGTGCTTACTGGAAAATTTATCAAATGGTGGAGTGGCAGCTGGCTTCATGGACCACTTGGTGGGGAGTCAACATCTTGACAGTACATTAAAAATGATAGATCAGATGGGGGTAGTCCAGGAAAGGCATTGTAAACAAAGCCAAATAGCTTATTTATGATGCAATAGAGAAAATCAATCCTTTAAAAGCAACCAGAGGAAAGGGTGTAACAGGAAGCAAGAGGACTCCTATTACTTTAAGAGGGCTGCAGGCAGCTGAGCTAAGCCGCTGCAGGGCAAGGCAGACTAGTCATCAGGCCCAAAACGGAAACCCCTGTGGGTGGCTGGAGGGCCACCTGACAGGAAGGGACAGTGTTTAGGAGGCATGTAAGCATCATACTCAGACCAGGCAGCCAGACTGGCCCTGCAGGCAGCAGGGGGAGGAGCTTTTGAGCAGGATGGCTGCAGGAGAGTGACTGGCTGGTACATGGGGAACAGCAAGTAAAGAATTTATAGCTTGCAAGGAAGTATGACCTAGTTTGGAGAGAGTTTTGTTATGCGGCCAGTGTTTCTGTTCATATTTGACGAGTGGACCAGAAGTTGGTATAAGGGGTATAAGGAGCCCTTAGGGGGTGCCTGAGGGTGTACTGAGACTTAAGCCTGAGTGGGGTGCCTGAGGGGCATGCCAAGGTTTAAGCCACAGGGGTGCCTGAGTGACACATGGTGTTTTGAGCCCTGCCAGGAGCCTGGCTCATGACACAGGCAGGTAGAAGCCTAGAGGGCCAAGGCCTGATCTGGAAAGGCAGTAGAGCTGGCTAGAAGCAGGGAGGGCTAGGGGCCGGAGCCTGAGAGGGGCAAGAACCAGAGCCAGGGGCTGGAGCCCAAGAGGGGTAGGAGCCATGGCCAGGGGCCCAAAGCCTGAGAGGGGCAAAAGAGGGGCTAGAGCCCATAAGTCAAGTCCCATTGCAGTGGGCCTAGGCTACAGAGCCCAGGTAGAGAAAAGGGGTGGAGGCTGGGAAGGCTGAGGCCCCAATAAGGGCATGTTGGCCTGAGGAGGCCTGACACTGGACTGGGGCAGGGTGCTTAACTGAAAAAATACCTGGTAACATCTGCAAGGCATGGGTGTGGATGCAGGGGTGAAAGAAAACCACAAATAACTCTTAAGGCAACTGGTATACTAGAGCATAGACAGGCCAGGAGGGCCCCACCTAGAACTTGGGGGGCAGGATAGGGATCAGCTGGGTTTGGGGGGGACCCAGAGACAGATACTAGATGAGGTTTCACTTGGGGACCTTGGGGCAGGCTCCCTCTTTTCTAGTCAATACCAGCAAGGCGCGGCAGGAGAGAGAGCAAAAGGGAGGGTACCCAAGGGGCCAGAGCAGGGCAGGAGCCATGTGGCCCCTAGGGGGTGTCACAGCTGCCCCTGGGGCCTGCTTCTGTCACAGTGGGCAACAGGGCAGTGCACTCTTGCTGAGTATGAACAGGGTCAGGTTGCATATGTCAAGGCCAGAGAAAAGGATGCTGCAGAAATTGAGACCTAAGGTGCTGTGAAAGCCTACATGATGATTCTAACTATGTGGCTGGTTTGTTGGCTTTTGAATGCCTGCTTTTTTATTGAAGGTTTCATAGTTTAGCTTTCAAAATGATCAGCCTGTAAAAATGTATATCACTGTGGATTTTGGCATATTTAATTAAAATTATTCATGTAGCTAAACAATTAAAGGTGGAAAGCTACCTTATCTCCATATATGCATTGTTGTGTAATAACCTGGGAAATAGTTTTGTCCCTGTTAAGTATAAGGAGCCTAATAAAGTCATAAATATCCCAAATAAATCAAGCATAGCAACAGTATAAGCACCTTTGGGCTAAAGAAGACAGACTATGTTGGCATTGACTTGGAGGAGCCCCTTTACAAAAGCAAGAGATTTAATAGTCTTTGCTTCCTGGTACATATGTTTCTGGGTCAAAAAAAGCAGGATTGCAGTTTATATCTGTTGGTAGACTCAAGCAGCGGGTGAGCTACATGTTTAAGGCTAAGTACTGAGGATTTCTCATGAAGTATGGTATTGAGCACTCTCATCTGTCCAGTTTAACCAGGAAGGGGTTTGGTATGTTGCTGGTTATGTATCTTCTTTGAGGTCTGCTCTTAAATGGGCAAAGGGACAGAAATAAAGATGGCATCTCTAGAAAAAGTTTAGTGTTTAAGTTCAGTATCTATTTCACTGTTGACTGTTGCATCTGTTCTTGTAGACAAACAAAAGCTGCCTTCTAAAAAGAAGAAAATTACTTTTTAAATTAAAAAATAAAGGTGTCTGAAGTCTGTGGAATGTCTCGGACAAACTGTCTGTTTGCAAGCTTTTGTTTTCACCTGGGAAACGGTTCTGAACATAAAAATACAAGGACAGAAGTGAATGGAGTATATAATGAAAAAGAAAATAAGACATGCTTGCTGGGCTCCACTGAGAAACAAACATAAACAAAAAAAATCTATCATAGATGCAGCAAGAATACTGGAGATGGCTTGTACAATAGGCTGAATAATGAAGGACATTATAGATGGGAAAGGGTAGTCTCCAGATACCTGTAAAGCAGATTAGATTTACCCTAAACTACCATATAAATTGCAGTTTTGTAATCTCCTTAATAGAGGGAATCTGTGTTCAGCAGAATGATTTAATTATGCAGTATGTGGTATCTTAGGCCATCATCATTGGCACCATTCACATATCACAAGTATTTCCAGATTTGGTGACTTTATTGTATTAATAGTTTTTAACAGTCTTAAGCCAAGAGAGGAAACTAATCATCTCTTTAATGACAACTTCATGTTTTTGTTCTGAAGGACATGTGAAAATTTATATTGCCTTCTAACTTGAAGTTATGGCTCTCATTGAATATCTGCAAACTGAGTTTGGGTACCTTAACAACATTTGTCATTCTTGCAGATTTCATTTTAACTCTGAATTCCAACTTCATAATTTTGTTTTGAGGATAATTGCAACATTCTTGGGTTTTTTGGCCTTTAAATTACTGATATGCAGTCTCTAATTTAATATCATTTTTACCCTTGCTCGTGCCCCTCACTCCTGACCCACTGTCCCCTGCCCCCAGTCCCCACGTGTGCAAGGAAAGGAGTGGGTGTGTGGGAAGGGGGGTGTGGGTACAAATGATGGGGCAGAGGGGCCACAGGTGATATGGTGGGGAGTGGTGAGGGGTGCTGGGGGCATGTGCCCCACAAAATTCTGCACCCAAGGTGGGGTATGGGGCTGCAGCTGGGCCAAATCAGCTCTGGGCAGGAGCCAGCTCCACAGCCCAGTGGGTAGGACCCAGAGCAAGAGGGAGTGCCGTGCTGCCATGGTGATGGCAGCATGGAGGTGTGCCCACCACTGCTGCTGAGTGGGCAGGGGGCACTTCACCTTGGCCATGGCAAAGCAACACTTCTTCCCATGCCAGGTCTCTCCTGCTGGGGCATGGAGGCAGCTCCTCCAGAGCTGGTCTGGTTCTGCTGCAGTTCTGTGTCCTACTGTGGGTGCTGAAATTGTGGGGGCATATGCCCTCCGTGCACCCCCCCCCGATACATTGTCTTGTTCCCCGTCCCCCACCTTCATAGACTTACCTGGAGGGAGCTGTGGGAGCTGCTCTCCACCACTCTGCCTGGCTGTCACATGCATGTAAAACTCTGTTAGCCTGCAAGGCGAAACCTATAATTTCCCACATTTTTCTCCTTTTAAAGGGAAAAAATCTGCATTTTTCTGCAGCAAATGAAAGACCTGGATCCCTGGTCTCTTCCCATTTGTTCATCTTGAAATTGCAGCTACTTTCCTTGCCTCTAACTCACAAATGGCGGTGAGGAAATTAGTGTGAGCCCTTTAGCTGCTAGAAGTTGGAGTTTGAATTGACAATGCAGAGGAGGATAAACAGTTTTCCTGTTGTAGTTGTGAGCATTGCTGAATAGCTATTCATTTTATAGTCCAGGATAGCAACAATGCTCCAGTTCAAAGTTCCTTAATGACAAAGTGCTCAAGTTAATGAGGGCATCATTCTTCCTAGTCTGATTAGGTAAAAAACCTGAACTTGGAAGACACTGGTTTGGAATGTCATTTGCTCAATGCAGTTCACATTGGCTCTGGCAGATGGCTACCTTTGTGAGTGGTTATGATTTATTTCCTTTGTGATGATTGCTGTTGCAAAAATCAGCATCAACCTCAAAGAACAATCAGCACAAGAAAAGCCAGTAGCTACTTCTTGTTCATCAACTACTTTCTGGTTATTGGATGGTTTTTGTTTGTTTGGGGTTTTTTTGTTTTCTTAACACTATATCTTGTTTTCTTGGCCACAATCTTATTTGATGAAGGTAAAAGTGAATGGTGGATGAAATTTATGCAAAAGCAGCACTATTCCGGGATTTGACTCACTTCTGACAGTTGTTGATGCTGAATATAAATATGACCAAAATGCTGGATCTGAGCTCCTCCAAATTTTGAATTTTGAAACTGGATGGATGGAAGCTTTTTTTTTAAAGTCTTTACCTCCTCAAAACTCAGAGTCATTAACCATCTAAATGAGAATTCATATTGTATTTTTTTAGTTCATTTCTAATTTGAGGTTTGGCTTCATGATGAAAAGTTCCAGAACTCTTGAGAGAGAATATCACCATGAGGTTTCCAGCAATATTTTGTGATTCAAAGACAACTTTGAACTAACAGGTGCTGAACCTTGAACTCTGGTGTTTGTTACCCATTCAGAGATATTTTCTTATATCTGCAAAAATACAGAGCTTCAGATGACAAGGATGTTGTAATAAAAATTTAACATCATGATTTCCTGCTTGGTGCAGGGGGCTGGACTCGATGATCTTCCGAGGTTCTGTCCGGCCTTACAATCAATGAAACTATGAAGAAACCTGAACAAGACTGAAGTCTTCATGCCAAGGACTTGAAGTGGCATTCTACTGCTTGGAAGCTCTGGTGAGTCATCAGTCTTCTGTGAATGTGCAGAAGTTCAGGTTGCTACAAAACAAAAACTGAAGCAAATTTTTTAATATTTGCCCCTAAGCATGAACTCTGGGAGCTACATCTCATGAAAACTTGCAATATAATACACATCCTACTGATGTGAATGGGGAAGACTTTCAGTGGTCTCATTCAGGTTCAAAGACTTCTGTCACACAATGAGGCTTTTATATGGAAATACTTTACTACCAAAACATCAAAAAGCCCCATTCCAAATATTTTCTCCTTCCTATTTCTCCTCAAGCCTCCTATACTACTTCAAGATTCAATGTAATAAATTTTGACCAGATCTTTCAACCATAAGCTTGTCAAGTGAAAATGTAATCTTTTTATAGTATTAGCAGTGTTGTAGTGTTGTCATTTTGATGGTCTAGGGATATTTGGGAAACAAGGTTTGATTGGGCCAGTTGCATTGTTGGGAGAGATGTTACATAAGCCTTTGGGCACAAAGTGCCCTTCCAACTGTGCAGTTGGAATCCATTTCAAAGACTATACAGTTGCTCTAATACAAGATATCACAAAAAAACCTTGTTTCTCCTATATTTCCTAGATCATCATGACTACTATTACAGCATGGAGGATATTGAAATTCACCATGTCAGTGAAATCACCATCTGGGTACTAGTCCAGACATGAAGAAGGGTGTTTTGTGCCCCAAAGCTTTTCTAATACCTCTCCCAATATCCAGTTTGTCCAATAAAAGATATCACCAAAAAACGTTGCTTTTCATCTATTTTACAGCAGACTTTTTTAGCAGAAATCTATGGCATTCTGAATTGACTGAATTCTAATGTTTTGGTGGCTTGCTAACATACAGAATTAACAAGCTTATACAGTGTGTATGCATTTAGATTTTTATATACAGCTCAGAGTCGGCTCTAGGGATAGGTAGGGGTCATTCAGAGAAATCTAGGAGCCACCAAACTGGCAAGACAGCTTGCGCTCAGGCTTACATTTTGTAGTTATATATATTGCAGCCAGCCTAAAGAGAGAGGTAAGTTCAGTTCATGCCCGTGGTGTATATGTTCAGTGAAGAACTCCAGATTTCTCATTTATCTGCTTTCTTGCACTTTTTGGTTGTTGGCTGTTGAGACAGAAATTGTGTCTTCATGTTTTTGCACAATACACTAGGTGCTCTGCATTTTTTAACTTGAGGGCACCACCTTCTTTACAAAAGCCAAGAAATCTTGACAGAATTAAGCTCTGATGATGTGAGCTGGTTTTATAACATTATCTTGTAGTTGAAATGCTATGCCTTTATTTCCAGTACCTGAGGATCCAACACCATCCGCAACCCTGAAGAATTCTTAACTATAGAATAAAATGAATGTTAAATAGCAGCTTTGTTACAGTGGCTATGCTGCTGTAAATTGGTTCTTGCTCATCAGCTACACTGAATTTGTATGAGGGATAATCATTAGGTAATCAATTGGGTAATCATTAGGTAATCCAATGTGCATAGCAAGATGTGCAATTTTGGGATCAGAGGTCAGACACCAATTGTGCTCTATTAGACAATAGACTGAGTTTGGGATCATGATCCCAGGCTCCTTTTGCACTAGCAAATGTGCCCCACAATCAGTGATTTTTGGCTGGCTCAGGGGACTCACTGGGCCAGTTTGAGTCCCTGGAGTTGACTGTTAATCAGTTGATTGTTAGCTGGATTGGGACCCTGGGGATCTGACCAGGAACCATATGGTCTGTGTCAGCCACTGATCAGCTAATCAGTGCTTGATGCTTCCCCCCCCCTGCCCTGGTGCAGTTCACCCAGGAACACATTCATTTTAAGGCATGTGTTAAATGATTACTAGGCCTGTGCGAGTAGGCAGCTATTCAATCCGGCTTTGGATCCGGCCGCTTCAGATGTCAGTCATCTGATCCGGAGCTCCGGACTGGGTTCCCGCTTCGATCTGGCTGAAGCAGCTCCAAAGCTTCAGAGCTGCCTCGGAGATCTGGCCATAGGGTATAATGGGGAATCAATGAAATATTGATAACTTTGTTTTTTGTCTAATTTGGATGAAACTTGCAGGGGTGGTGGCTTCTGCTGACAGCATGAAGTTTGTCAAGTTTCAGGAAGATCAATGCAGGGGTTTGGGGGGAAACTGCATCTCAAGCTGCTGACAGGCAAAATTCATGACATAGATGACCCTGCGTGTGTTAAGGTGCAGCGGGCTGAAAACTGCAAGGGTGGTGGCCCCTGATCAAGCCACAAAGCCTGCCTACTGTCAAGGAGATAAGTGCGGGGGTTTGGGGAAAACTGCACCTCAAGCTGCGGACAAGCAAAACTTGTGACATGGGTGACACTGTGGGTGTTAAGGTGCAGCAGGGTGAAAGCTGCAGGGATTGTAGCCCCTGCTGCAGCCACGAAGCCTGCCAGCTGTTGAGGAGATAGGTGCAGGGGTTCTGGGGCCCTGCACCTCTAGCTGCTGACAGGCAAAACTCATGACATGGGTGCTTGTGCAACTGACTCTGTCTTGCGGCAGTTGGTTGTCTGTATTGATTCTTTCCTCTCCTTAGTCTGTGGTTTTGTAGGTGTTAATTGTTGCTAATTAACTGGTTACGATAGCAAGAAACTGTGTATTGAGCTGGTCCCTGAGTGAATCATGATTGATTGGTAACTGGTCACACAGTAGCTTAGCAGCCAGGCCTGCAGTAGTTCCCTGCCCCGAGACAGACACAGTTGCACAAGCACCCATGACACGAGTTTTACCTGTCAGCAGCTAGAGGTACAGGGCCCCACCACCCCCTTGCACCTATCTCCTCGACAGCTGGCAGGCTTCTTGGCTGCAGCAGGGGCTACCATCCCTGTAGCTTTCATCCTGCTGTATCTTAACACACACGGTGTCACCCATGTCGCGAGTTTTGCCTGTCAGCAGCTTGAGGTGTAGTTTCCCCCAAACCACTGCATCTATTTTGTTGAAATCTGGCAGGCTTTATGGCCTCACCAGGGGCTACCACCCCTGCAGTTTTCACCTCTTTGTGTTGTAACACATAGATGTGACACAAGTTTTCTTTCAAGAATTTGGGGTGCTGTTCCCTCTGAACCCCTACACCTATCTTTTTTAAACTTGGCAGGCATCATGATCTCAGCAGGTTCTATCACCCCTGCAAATTTCATCCAAAATCAGACAAAAAAACAACAAAGTTATAGATATTTCACTGATTCCCCATTATCTCCTATGGCCGGATCCCCAAAGCAGCTCCGAAGCTTTTCCAAAGCGCTTCGGAAGCTCTGAACCACTTTGGAAAGCCTAATGAAGCCAGCACTTTTATCCAAACATGCTGCTTTGGACGCCAAAGTGTCTGAAGCTTCTCCGGATGTGAAGCACGGTCCAAAGCCTTGTGCAGCCCTAATGATTACCAAGCGTTTGTGAAATAGTTTTGTGCCTGGCTTCTCTTCTTGTTATGCCATTAATTGAGTGAATGTGTGGCTGGGTTACACTTCAAGATGTGATTAACTGGTTAAATTGTATCCCAAGTGTAGTGTCTGATAGGAGTCATTGTATATTAAACAAGTTTTTAGCCCCTTCACCTTGACTATAATATTTTTGGCTAAGGAAAATTTTCCATGTATGGCAGATCCAGGGCTATGGCTGAACCAAGGTTATGGCTGTATTTTATGTTGGTTACATGCATTTTTCTTGCTTTGTCTCCTGATGGGTCAAAAGTAATTGCGTAGTATGTTCACAAAAAAATCTGCCTGCTAGTAGGGGTGGGCTGTTAGTGTAATTGCAGTGTCATTCATCCAAGGCAGCACCACTACTTCTCTCATGACACTTATATGCACCCAGTGTTTTTGCAGTCCACCTCAGGAAACTAAACAAGGCTTTAGATTTCTCATTATTAGAAAAAGAGGACATTCCCTTTTCTGAAGTTTTGCATCAGATACAGCCACTGTGACAGACCTGTGGTGGTGAAGATCCCTAACAATCTCCAGTTCCCCCAGGCTCCACTAAAGACTGCCAAAAATGCAGTAATCATGGCAGGTAGGCTTCAAAAATACTATATCAATGCTTCAATTTAGCAAAGCTTTTTAAAGGTTAGTAACATCCTGTACTGCAGAATATGAGAAGACCAATATTTGTTCTAGCCTTATCTCTCCAAGCTCATTGCTTTCCTCTATATTCCCCTCATTAATATCTATTTCAGGCTCTGTTTATGAGAGAAGGTACTTATCTATTGTATGTAGAAAAGATGACATCATGACAAATTTCACTGGATATTGGCTATATACATACCCATGCCTGCATCATTTGGTTACTAATTCAACTCCCTGAGAATTGTTCTCTTTTTCCAGACCCCTGAGGATCTTCAACTGTCTGTTCCTTGAAAATCAGCACAACAATAAAATACTGAGGGAATGTTTTTTCTAGAAAGTGTGGAATTTTGTAATGCCTTGCTTGCTTGCTTGCTTGCTGCTTCCCTTCATTCCTCTCCCTCATATATTAAACCTGCCTGAGACTGGAGTAAGTTTCAATCCCAGGCCAATACTAGTACTTTTGTAAAATTAAAAAGCACTATTTTATGCTTAAGACCTTTGAACTGGAAGGGCTATGAACAAGAACTGTTTGTTTTCAGAGAAGTTATACCGAACTTGCATTTAGCCCCAGATGCCTGTAAGCAGGTTGGCATGCCTGCTACTTTGAAGGCAGACTTTGCTCCCTCTAGAGCTCCACAGCTAAGCACAAACACAGTCCTTGTACCAGCAAACAAATAAATGAGCAAAGAAAACTATTAGACCTTCATTGGATAGTGGGAGAAGCCCATCAGCTCTGGTCCCTTCCTGGAAGCAAGCTTATCTGGGTTCCAGTCCACCTTCTAGCCATATACTGGCCCTTTTCCCCACCTCACACCTCTCTGCTCCAACCTCCTGCTCCTACTCCTGCATTAACTGTCCATAGCTGAGCTTCTACAACAGGGGTTTCTGCTCCCTCTAAAAAGCCCAAACTACCCTGTTACAAAGCCCCTGATGTATCAGACTTTAAGGCTAGGGGCAGACATTCAAAAAGCCCGAGCCTGAATTGATTAATTCTTTGCAGGTTAGTATAGCCTGAAGAACTTAAACTGATTTGCAAGTGGATAGACATTCATTTTTGAATCAAGAAATGCTGGCATATGTCTTCAGTGGCTCAGGCTAGAAGCTGAGGGGGGCGCTAGAGCAGCCCTTCCTTCCCTTGCACAGTGCTGAGCTGAGGGGGTGTGTGTGGCCAGGTTGGCAGAATGCTCTGATTAGGGAGGGGTGCAAATCCCCACCCTGGCCTGAGCAGTCCCCTGTGGGGTGTGCTTGGAGGGGGAGGGGGAAACAACCCTCGCCAGGCTTTTCCTAGCTTGCTGCTTAAGGCGTGGGAGTGTTGCCAGACCGTGGCCCCTGGCTAGCACTCTGAGGCAAGTGGGGGGTGGGGAGGGAGGACTGCTTGTGTGGACTGCATGCATCTGTTGATGATACTGAGCTTTTCAATCTCCGCTCTCCCTGCTTTTCATGCTATCTGCAGCAAACTGACAGACAAGCGAGCCAGCAGGTAGCTGATAACACAAAGTTTATCAGCCCATCAAGAAAACAAAAGCCTCTCTTATTAGGTCAAGCTCTTCTTAAACAGTTTTTTCCAAGGAAGGAAGGGAAGGACATTACCAGCTACCTGTTGATTAGCTCCAGAAAGCCCTAAGTGGACACTGTTCTGTCTGCCTGTTCCAGTGAAATTGGATACACACACACACACACACACACACACACACACACACACACACACCCCTCACCTCTCAGCATTAGCTAGCATGGGGGTGGCATGACTGTGACCAGATGCTGGCTTTGGGAGAGGGGAAGGAGGGAGAGAGTGGAGGAATCCCTGGTGGCAGGGGGTAGGTGCAGGGAGAAGCCAGGCAGATACTGCTGTGCCTGCAGTCCCCTACCTGCTTCTCAGTCAGCCAGAGCAGAAATAATGATAGTCTAGCCCAGCCCAGGGCTGAAAAGCATGCTGGGATGCTGGGGGACTCTGATTTAACTTAAACCAGGAAGGGATCTGGGACACAAGTTGCATAAACCAGTTTGACTCAAATCAGTTAAGTCTGATACTACATTCAACCAGGTTTATCTTAAACCAGTTTTGGCCACTTGGAACTGGTTTGTGTGCACTGAATTTATGTTCTGTTACATATTTAAACCAGTTTCTGTTCACTTAAACCAGATTATGTGTAACTTCTGTCCCTAGCCTAAATTTCATTTTTAACAAATCTATCTTTGAGGGGCTTTATGCTGTTAGGACTCATAAGGATAGAGAAATTGAAACTATTGCAGAGGAATTCCTAGTGACTATGATTCGTGCAGGAAATAAGATACAAGAAATAGTTCAAATACTGTTTTTAACATGCTCTGCAAAATATTGTTCCAGCTATTTTTACATGCCATCCATAATATATACAAAACACATGATGATATAACAAAATATACTATCACAGTCCTTTTAAGCAACCTGTATTACCCAGCCATTTCAGGTCATTATGATCAAGTGGTGTGGCAGGGACATTTTATAGTTTTACATTATATTCTTACAATAAAATATAAGCATCCCACACATCAAAACAAATTTCAAGTTCACGATCTCTGTAGGTTCCTTCCAGCCCTTCTCTATGACCTGGAAAGGATATAAGATTGACATACAGTCAGTCAGTCTCAGACAGGAGTGTAAGTTCCGTGAAATAATGCATTGGAAAACAGTTATTGGAAAACACGTTTCCTTGAAATTCTTGCCAAACCAATAAAGCTTTTAAAAAGAACATACTGTTTGCCTTCTAACTTGTAGCAGGCAAGATGGAGCCATTAGTGACACATTTGTAATCATCGCAATGGAGGGCATTTGCTGAACAGTAATACTTAACCCCAATGTATTAATCTATATGTCTTCAAGAAAAACATCAAATAATATAGCATTTAGGTAATCTTAATTTATTTGTAAAATATAATCAAAGTAGCAGGTAGTCTTTACAATCCTTCTGTTTCTCTCTTACCAGTCACAACTGAAAAAAATGACTAATGGACACCTGTCCTTTGGCCTCTGTTATTACCACCATCTGTATCAGTACCATATATATCTGGAGAGCAGACCCTGTGTGAGAAGCACTATGAAACCTATAACAAAGTTGTATCAGCTGCAGTAAACTTATTGTTTTGTTTCCCCACAGGAGAATGACTGGCATTGAGCAACCTTTTGTGAACTTAACTGCCAAGTTGTATAGACCCTCTAGTCAAAACTCCTTAAAGTTCAGAAGCAAGGGCTCATAATAAGTTGTTATTATAAGTTCATAATAATGAATCCACAAGCAAGTAGACTCCTTATATTTGTCACAGCCACTATGAATGTGAGGAAGCCATTCTGAATTACAGATGTGAGCCTTCCTTTTGATTCATGTATGGTAAAGATGAAAGCATAGTATGCAAACCTTGTCTTTTAGAGTAGCAGTAGAGGAGTCTGGGTTTGTGTAACACCTAATGTAATGCCTCAAGAACTTATCTTTTTCAGTGTTGTACTCTCTTAATCTTTGCAGTTTGCAAAACTGGAATAGGAATCGCATTTCAACGGGCTTTTCCTATTAACATCCCCTGTAGTTTCCCCCAGTTTGGCTGTAACAGCATGTAATATTGTGACCATGGAAGAGAATAGTTTTATATTTGGAAACAAATTAGATGCTTTCTATTTAAATAAGGTTTAAAGAGAAGACTTTGTTTTGCTTTGTGTTTTTTTTCCCCACAGATTCACTTCCAGTCAGTAATAAACCTGTACTATTCATCATTAAAATGGTTTTGTTCAACCATGAAATAGTTTGTTGAATGTTGATTAAACCATGAAAGCAAACCATTATAACATAAAACTTATAAGTAGCTCTATTTTCTTTACCCCTTCCTCAAAATTCTGGGTGATTTGCAGTCGTTATATAAAGTAGACTACTTATCCGTGAAAATGATAATTTCGACTCCAATTCAATTAAACAGCTACTAAAATAAGCAGGATTATAATGTTTGCTCTGTTGCACAGCTGAACACAATGTAGGTGCCCTCCACTTCCATGCATTGCAAAGATGTCTCTAGTTTGACCTATTTTAAGTTTTAATATTACAAACATGTATTGTAAAGTCACTAGATCTATTACAGAAATTCAGTAAGCAGAAAATGAGGCATCAGATTATTGTGGATTCCACTGTGTATCTCAGCATTATCAAGGTGGTATTCATGTCCAGAAAAATAATGAATACTCAAGTGGAACAATTGCACAGAGCAGTTTAAAGAACTATTTCTGATGAATCATTTACAGCTCTTGTTTGTTTTAATACTACCACAACCAACAAAGAAACAAAAAAAAAAAAAAACCCCATCCAATCATACTGTAATGTGATACCTAGCTATTATAACTGCTCTGTCCAAATAGCCTTTAGCATTAGTAGTGTCTCTTTTTAAAGCTGGACCCAGAAACATTAGTAAACTATAGCACAATCCAGTACATGTTGAAACATATGATAATGATTCTGTTGAATGTTGAGCTCTGACTTACTGATGTTACTTAGAGTTACTGATGGGATTTGATTAGTTTGTAACAAAGATTTGTCTGGGTAACTTGTTTAAAATCCATTTTATGATGTTACTGCTTCACTGGAGGGATGAAGAAGTTTTTTCAAGGGCAGAAGTTATAGAATAATTTACTGAAGAAAATGTGGGCAGTCCAGGTTTACAGAGGGATAAGTGAGAGCAGGATTTAGTTCTGTACTTCTAATCTTTTGTCATTCAGCAGTGATCCACATAAATTGATGCAAAATGTGGGGTAAGGTTGGGAAGAGGGACAAATAAGGTGATAATCCATAGTCTCCATTTTGGGGTACTAATCTTTAGGCCTCTTTTTAGATTCCAGGCACCCCTTGGAAGATGCTAACTCTTAGCTTTCACTCAGGTTTTTTTTGACTACAGAAAAATAGTAGAGCAATTCTTATGTTGGAAACAATTCAGAAAGATCACAACAGGTCAGACTGTTTTGGCACTATGAATTCCTACTGGAAATCTCTAGGTTGTGTCATGTGTAGGTATTTGCACACTTAATACTGATAGTCCATGACACCCTTAAAAGGATCTTATGGCACCTTAGGGTGCTAGGACTCTCTACTTCAGACTCACTGATTAAGGCACATAAAGCCAATAGTAAGGATCTTCTTTCACAGTATCCCAGTTTTTTGAACTTGTGAAGAGTTAAGAGAGAAATTAAAATGGAAAGTGTTGAGGGAAGTGGAAGTGGAGGGAGGCTGACAATGCCCTGTGTAATATCATGACAACAGTCACCAGGTGGTGCTAACAAGTTACTTTTCTTAATAGTCCAAAACAGTTCTATCTTTTGAAGAACTGCTTGTGGTCCTGTTAGTTTTGTGATGCAGTTACCTTGGCAGAACTGTTGAAGCAGTGAAGGGAGTTTTGTGTCTTTGTTATTCTCTATAATTGGACTAATTTTGGGAGCAGAATTTTCCTTTGCAAATTGCCTATTTCTGTTTGGACTGCATTCGTGAACAGGGGCGAAGTCTACAGGCTGTTTGTAACCGCCTCTGTTCAAGAGCTGGTGTATACTTGTAAACTAAGCAAGTTACCGTAAGAATGCACTGAGCTTCCACATCACTTATGTGTCCTTCAGCTAGAAGATGACCGTCAGTGTCAACACTAGCTCGTATTAGTATGCAATAGCTTTATGAAGAAAATTGAAGGCACTCCAGGATTACACAGGGATGAGTAAGAGTAGGATTTAGCTTTGTGTATTTGGAACAGACTACCTAGAGCAGAGCTTTCCAAACTTTTCATGTTGGTGACACACTTTTTAGACATGCATCATTTCGTGACACAGTAATTCAGTTCCGGGGGAGGGGCCAAGGGAAGCAGACGCGAGTAAGGGAGCTCCGCGGTGCCCTTCCACAACATTTTCTGCATTTCGCGCGACACACCTACACACTGCCGCCGACACACCAATGTGTCGTGGCACACAGTTTGGAAAGCTCTGACCTAGAGAGATGGTGGAAAATCTCTCTCTCATAATTTTCAGAGCAGGATAGACAGACACTTGTTTGGGATAGTTTAATCAGGGACTAAAAGACCTCATGAGGTCTCTTCCAGCCTTACTTCTCTATGATCTAATCGTCTGTCATTCAGCAATGACAGAAGACCCAGATATGTACTACCACTATGCAGAAGGGAGACAGTATTCTGGACTTGGGTCCTCCTGCTCACATTTAAATTCCATGCTGCATATGCCATGTCATTATGTCACATTCATATTTAGAATCCTAGATAACATTCTCCTACTCAATTTAGTTCACACCAAGCATCTTTCTGAATGGAGAAAACTTTAGTTTTGAGAGCTGACTTTAATTTTGAGAGCTGGGGGCACTGTAGGAAAAACTGAATATGATCATGTGATTCGAGACTGTGATGTTAAGTTTATTCACGCTAGCTTAAATTTTACATGCTTAGTTTTTGACTGTATAATGTACTTTTAACATGGAATCTGTATCTGACATACATACAGAATCAAATATAACAGGAAATGATGCTTTATATACTACTGTGGTGGGGACTCTGCCAAGGACCAAAACCTACCTCTGAGCTGAGAGCAGAGAGGGATGTGGAGACCACAGGACACTGCTGAGGATCAAAGGCGCAGTGGGGGCAGAGGCCGCCGCAGGAAGGCAAGCCACGTCGAGACCGGAGGGAGGAGCGCAGAAGCAGCCACAGCATGCCATGGGGGAGCCAGCGTGTTCAGCCACACCGGCGTGGACACACTTTATGACTGACATTTTGGGGGAGGGCTGGAAGTGAGTCCACCGGAAGGCCTGGAGCGACCGGGAACAAACAACTGCCCCAGCAGGGGTGAGTGGTGGCAACCCCAGGAGGAGGGATGCCCAGCTAAAGCTGGCTCAGAGGAGCCTGAATCTTTACTTTTTGTAAGACCATGGATACTGGATACACCTGGTATAGACTGGGATAGTGGTGTGTCTGTGAGCAGAGAAAAAAGAAAGGAGTCTGAAGCTGTAAGTAGCTATTGGGAAGAAAGGGAGAGCACCTGGGAGTAAAGCATCTTGGGGCGAATAGTAAAGCAAACCAGGCTGACGTACAGCTTGAACCAGGATGGTACACGGTCCAAACAGGACTGTGGATAGATAAGGGCTAAAGCCCTACCATGGCAGGCAAACTTTGTCTTAGCCTCATTCAAGAATCAACACCTTTGGTTGGTGCAAGGCAGGGTGTAGGGGAGATGGAGCCCCAAAATGGAGATCCAGGCAAGAGAGCTGAAAGAGGGAACCAGGAGAGGCAGGATTCAAGAACATCCTCCCAGCAATAATCAGTAACAACAAGACATGGCAGGTGAGAATCCCTGGGGACTTTTCGAGGTATCTTACTGGAAGGCAAGCTGTTGACTCAAAAGGAAACAGCTGTGTCTCAATGGTCAGAAAAGGTGAAGCGCTCACGTGAACGTCACAGGCTGTTACAACTACCATAGAGAATCACTAAACATACCAGGCTGGCTTGTCAGTGTAGTTCCATTGGTGTAGCTGTGCTAGGGTTGCCAACTCTATTTGAATCTATTCCAGGAAGTTTCTGGAATGCCAGTATGCCCGTGACACAACGTGAAAGTCATGAACAACCGGTGCCTCCCGAGACTGGGGGGGTCACCATGGCAGCGAGCGGGGACTGCCAGCACTCGGTGGTGGTGAGTGGGGACCACACGCAGCTGCCAGCATCAGTGTCAGAGGTGGTGAGCTGCAAGTGGTGACCGCCATCAGTGTTGGCAGTGGTGAATGGGGACCACCCGCAGCCGCTGCCGGCAGCAGCCAATCTCAGAGGAGCATGTGTAAGCATGCCCTCATGCTTGCGTATATCAGTTACGAGTTAAGGTGCATAGACTGCAAACTAGACTTTACATTAGGAAGGCAAATGCATTTTACTATTACATTTTAAAGACCCTCTGGACTACTGTATAAGTCAGATTCAACATTTAATATTTATTTTAATGAATGTCATAACATGTACGTCCCAGGTGACTCTCAGCAGTCTCCTGGGGATTTATATCTAATTCCTGGAGACTCCAGGGCAATCATGGAGGGTTGGTAACCCTCAACTGTGCTCATAATCATTTATACAATTAGAAAATATATCCTGGTCTATCAAGTTCTACTCCAGTATATTTGAAGGATAGCTTCATTAAGCAACCACTTCGTTGCCAAAGATGGCTTTCACTATGTCAAAGATGCAATGATTACATTCAGTGTATTTTATATAAAGCTCAGTTAAAAAAAACCAAACAACACATGCTTTATTTACAAAATCTCTATGCTCTGTTAATTTAAATGAATAAATTAGGCAGTGTCAAGAAAGCTAAATAAACAAGCTGTGTGTTCAAGATCAGAGAAAAATCCAGAATATGGAAGATAAATGTTTAACTAGCAAGACTTCTTCTGATACAATCCCTCTATAGTCCACAGTGATTGCCGCACATTGCTGAGTGCAGCTAATGGGTGAGAACAGTACACGTTTTATTACCTTTGCTTCAAAGCAGAAGATTAAACAATTCTAAACCACTTTATTTAAATGTCAGTTTGACCACAAAACACTTTTTTATGGATATAATATGGAAGAAATATAATTTGTGTCCCTGATAAGTCCCTGAAATTTTGCAATGCAGCTTAACGCTTAATGCCTCATTATATTTTGATGTACATATGTTAATTTTGGAAAAGTTCTGAGGGATTATAAAATAATCTTCACTGTAACCTGGCAAATCACAAACTCTTCCCAAAAGTTAAATATCTGTGGAGTATGCCAATTGCTTCCACAGTTTATCTCAATTACTGCTTAATGAGAGAGAACACTGTAAGTGAGACAAGACACCTTTGAGATTACACCCAGTGTCATTGCTATGTTGCAAAAAATGTAGCTGTAATAAAAAGGAATTCATACTTGCCATGAGTCAGTTTGAAAATGCTTAAGTGCAGTCATGAGTAGTATTCTCACTGGCACTGTGTAAATACAAAAGATTTTTCACTCTTAAAAATCTTTTGCTGCACATTTTTCCCATGACACAGAATATTCCTCTGCCTGACACAAACTCGTTGTAGAGAAAATCTGCTAACTAATTACTAGAGGTCAATAAAGTGATACAATTTGTTGTTGAACTTGTTACCACAATGAAAGGCTCAGGTGCATGACTTCTGATGTGTAGTGTGTTCAAATTCTAGTGATGTTCAGAGTTAAAAGTCAGAACACTATTTAAGCATCTTCAGAATGAAGAATTTATCTTATTTATGTTTGTTGCCCTTTTAAATGTTCTCATACTAAATAATTTCCTTAAACAAATTAGTTCATATAAGGAATAAATGATAATATGATATAAGTGTTAAATTGCCTACAAACAATACATGCAACTTCTACCTCTGCATTTTCCATCACAACGTCTTAAGGCAGGGGTGGACAAAATGGCAGATCCAGTCAATGGCCAGACTTCATTTCCCAGCAGCCCCTGCCAACACTGCTCAGGCCAGTCTCCATGGAAACCCTGGCCCTGCACTATAACGGCCCCACCACTCCTAGAGTCTCCATGGAAACTGGCTAAAGCAATGCAGGCAGGGACTGTTGGGAAACAGAGTCTATCGCAGGCCCGATCTGGCCCATAGGCCAGACTTTGCCCGCCTGTCTTAAGGACTCAGACGTTACTCAGCTCAGAGCTGTTCAGAGTTTTTTTTAAGCTGTGGAGCATTTAAAAAAAAATCCAAAAATTGGTGTGTGTGCCACCTGTTCTCCCATTAACAATTTTGCAGAATACCAACCTGCTGGGCGGTGGTTTTATAATATTTACAGTG
The DNA here is from genome assembly GCF_000455745.1 of Alligator sinensis. Lineage (NCBI taxonomy): Eukaryota > Metazoa > Chordata > Crocodylia > Alligatoridae > Alligator > Alligator sinensis. The sequence continues at coordinate 2,056,481 of NW_005841873.1, forward strand.
GACCTGTAGCAATTACTTCCATGAAAAAACCCCTACCAGAAGTGTTCAATGAAGTTTTTCCTCTTTGTTAATGTAATTTAAGAATTGGAAATAAGGAAGATGAACCAGTTCAGTATGACTTGCCACTTCTCCACAGGCCACCAGCAGAATTTAACTGTGGACAGTTTGTGTACGGTTTGAGAATTATTGACCTTGATTTATTTATTTATTTTTAATTATTTAGTGCTAAAATATTTCATTAGCAGCTCTTGTTCTGACTGTGGAAAAATACCCTTTTGTAATTGGTGGAGCAGTAAATTAAGTCCATTTAGGGAGGCAGTGTAACAAAACTTAGCTAAATGTGCTCATTACTGTGTGCCATCGCTAGCTCTTGAAGATGTTCAGTAAAGTTCTGTAGCTCACTTTTTTGTGAGAATGATGCATGTGTTATGTATTGTAAAACAGCAGGTTATGCCAAGATTTGGGGAGGGAATAAAACTCTTTAGTTTTTAATCTGTTGGTCCTCTAAGCAAACCCTCTGCAAAAAGAAAGTAGAACTGATTAGAGCCCATGGCTGACTGCAATAGTAGCCTGTGGTGTATTTTCTTAGCAAATTAGCTCATATAGCGAAGAATTGACAACATGACCGATCAGAGTTAAGTTATATACTAACAAACCATTCTCCAGTTCAGGAAGAGACCTGATTTAATCAAACTTTCTGCAGGGGACCATTATTTGGTTCATGCTGTTTTGTCTAATGCTGCATACTCAAAAAAATCATCTGAGATGAGGCTCATCTTTTATCTCTTTGGAAGCTGCCACAAAATCTTTAGCCTGCTCCTTTTAGTGTGATGGCAGGATAGAGAAGATACTCATTTTAAGCAGCGATGAGGACATTGAGTAGTAGCAATATGTACTAGTACTCCACTGGCTATGAACCCAGGCTACAAGAATCTTGAACTTGTGACTTGTGCTATCAACCAGGCAGGGATAATCTTCTGGGTAATTAGGAATAATCAGAAGAAGGAAACTAAGCATCAGGACAGATACTGAACTGGTATCAGATGTCAATGCAGAATGCATGCAGAGAACATGGCCACTGAATGATATGGTATCTGTGTTAACAGCAAGGAGATGAGGCCATTTGTTGTTCAAACCCATCATTATTTTCCACAATACTCACCATTCCCTATTTGTTTCCTATGACTTAATTCACTGCATCCCTGATGACTTCTGTACCAAGTGAAACATGGGTCCTATAGCAAATAGTCACATTCAGCCCAAAGCAGGTCCGTGTTGCAAACTGCACAAGGCACGAATTTTTATATGAAAAAAATCATATCAATAATGCATATGAGAGGACAATTCCAGTTTACACAGGCAACCTTAACACTAGCCTTTCGGAACTTTTGAGTTTGAGGTCTTTGACTGTAGCTTTAGGTATGTCGTTTCCTAGGGTTTAAAAAAAACTAGCTGAAAAAGCACCTATCGTGCAGTGTTATACTTACAGCCTAATGCATCATCAAAGGAATTGTAATATTTAGAACCACAAGACAGACCTCTGCCACTTGAGCTGACAAGTCAGTAAATGATAGTAGTTGGCTGTCTTAACCTCTTCATGAGCCAACCGGGAGGAGTGGGGCACACTTTGCTAGTCAGTTTTGCAGGGGATTTGTGAGATAGTAGGATCTTGGGCTTCATTCAAAAGAGAGTATGCACTAGTGGGCACATATTCTTTAGATCCATTTGGAGTCCTTTCTCCTCCAACTTGTTCTTGGTCCTCTCCTATCTCTTCCCATTTCTGGCTCCTTTTCAGAGTTCTAGTCCCCATATCCATCCTGTTAACTTTCTTACCCTCCACTCTTTTAGCCTCTCTTCCCAGGCCAGGCCTCCTTGTTGTGTGATATCCAATCGTTCTGTGGCTCATAGATCCAGGTTCTGCCCTTCCCAGGCTCCTTGTTGTAATGACTCTCTCTGCAACTTCTTATAGGTCCACCTCCTTTCTGCTCTCCTTTTGAATCCTCCACATTGCTGTAGCTGAGAAGGCTCACAGACAGAGAGTCATTGAGAGGCCAAAGCAGTTTTGATGTTCTTGGGTCTGATACCTGGAACAGCACAGCCTGCAACAACCCAGAGCTGCAGTTACAAGTAAAGTCTAGTGCAACCTCCGCAGGAACATGCCCAGTACAGAGGGAATCATCAGGGAAAGACCCTTTCTCCATGTTATCTGTGTTAATAGGCAACTCCAACCAGAGTTCTTTACTGGCTGCAAGGTGTAGACCAGGGTTGGACAAAATATGGCCTGCAGGCTGGATCCGGCTCACGAGGCCATTCTATCCAGCCCACGTGACCGATAAAAAATTTACAAAAATAATATTTCTCTCTCTTTGGTTCCTGTAAAAAATGACAGGAACCAGGGGCAGTAGGACCCAGGGGAAGCCCAGCGGGCTCCAAAAGCAGGGAGCACCCGGCCCTGCCTCACAGCCGGAAGCCCCAGCAAACATTGCCCAGCGTGGCAAGCGGGGGGTGGGGGGGGGGGCACTGCCCTGACGATTGAGCCCGGAGCTGGCACAGGGCCCAGGCTGGCAGCAGGGGCAGGTTACAAGCTGGTGCTGAGCATGGGGGGGCCGCACATGGGGCTGCCTGTGCCTGCTCAGGACAACCCTGCATGGGCTGTGAGTGGCTATAGCAGGAAGCGCCGACCATGGGGCGGGGGAGGGACTGCTTTTCCCCGCACTCAGCACCAGCTTGTTCCCTGCCGGGGAGCAGGGGTTGGGGCTGCACGCTGTCCCCGGCCTGTACTGCGGGGCTGGGGGGTACTGGGAGTGAGTGGGTGCATGGGGCTCACACGGGTGTCCCAGGGCCAGCGCTGGTGGGGCCCAGAGCAGTGTGGCAGGAGTACAGGTTCTCAGCTGGCAGGGGCTCTATGGAGCTGGGACAGCTCCCCCCTCTCCCTGCTGTGGCAGCCCAGTCTGGCTCCACAGACCCGTACCAGCCTGCGCCCTGCTCTGGGCCCCACTGGTGCTGGCCCTGGGACATTGGTCCCAAGATGGTGGGGGTCAAAGGGTGGGGCACCTGTCAAGGGACGGGGCTACCCATGCGGCCCTCGACAGCTTGCCAAAACTGGGTAAGTGACCCTCCGCCTGAAATAATTGCCTGCCCCTGGTGTAGAGGAAATGTCTCCAAAGCAAAGGTAGCTTTCCTAACAAAACCAAACAGTAGGGGTGTGTGAAATGGGCCCTATTCGATTTGGATTTGGATTCAGCCCAAATCAGGGACAGTGATTTGATTCGTTGATTCAGATCACTGTCCCCAATTCGATTCGGCTAAATCCAAATCTGAAGATTCAATGCTGATTCGGAGAATGCCCCTCGCATGCTCAGCAGTGAACCCGGAAGTGGACCGCAAATACATCTGGGCCACTTCCAGGTCCACTGGGCAGTGTGTGGGACCCTCCCCTTCCCTCCCCTCCCCTGCATCCCCCTGGCTCAGTGATCAGCCATGGGGGGACCCTGAGTGCCCCCCCAGACCCAGGAAGGACCAGTCGCTCAGCTGGGGAATGCAGGGTGGGGGGAGGGGGCGCGGGCAGGCGTACTCTCTGGCAAACCCGGAAGTGGACCAGAAGTGCTTCTGGTCTACTTCTGGGTCTGCTGCCAAGCATGCTGGAGACCCTACCTGAACTCCTATGGGACACTCCATCCGCCCCAGCATCACAGCATGCACAAGCCCCAGCTACCTAGAGGTATGTAGAAAAAACATTTAAAGCAGTGTCTGTGTCCAAATTGCTGAGTCTTTCTGAATCTCTCTGAATTGATTCAAAGGGTTCCAATTCAATTCACAGAGATTAAAGGGTCCTCTGATTCAGTTTGGATTGAGAGATTCGGCTACTGAATCAGGCTGAATCTCCACCAAATCAACTCAGGGACTGAAGTTTCACACAGCCCTACCAAACAGTGAAAGAAAGAGGAAATGATGAGATGAATAAGCCAAATGCTTTTCTTGCCTCTAACACAGTGGTATCTCCTGGCCATTACACTTGTTGTGCATGATTCTAATCTTACACCCATTTTATGCTGGTAGCTCTCTACTGACTCCAGTGAACTACAGCAGGGAGAGAGGAGATACACGGTTGATCATCCTGACACGCATCCATTAAAAACAGACTGTGCTTTCAAGTCTGGATGACTCTGATCATTTATTGAGAAGTGCTTGGCACTTGTAATGAATCTGATTAAGCTAATGGAAGTCTCATTTCATGTCTGAATGTTCATTTGAAATGTGCTCCTGTAAATCTTGTGATTTACTAACAGAGAACTGAACTATGGTAGGTTTAACACTGCAAGAGCAAAAACCAAGAAGGTGCCTTCCCAGCTGTTCTCTTCAGCTCCAGAAAGAAACACCATCCATAAATCATCATTATTATAAAAACTGCACTTTAAATACTATGTGAACAATAGTTGAACAACCACATTATGGTAGCTAGGTTGCAAAATGAAAATGAATTTAGGCTTCAGTTCTTTACAGAGCTGAAAGCCTAACTCCACTATGTCCAAGAAACTATTATATGTATGAATAAGATAATTAGAAAAACAAGAATCCACCTCACTAATAAGGCAGTCAACAGATTTAGAAGTTAATGAAATCAGATCACTAAGTTATATCTAATTGGAAACAATGCTGCTTAGGAATGCTTGTTTTAACTGTTCAGTGTTACAGATTTGTTTTCTTTAAGTAACAATTTGTACTCTGTTAACCTAGCAGAGGGGAAAAATACCAAGCAATGGTATATTTTGAAAGATCTCAACAGATCTGACATTGTTTTTTTTCTCTCAATTTGAAGTCGGTATTTCTAAATCACTTAAAGCTGTTCACCCCTGTGAGTGACAAAGTTATTGCCAAAAGGGCTGTTTTAATTTTTTTGTTTCTCTGAGATGCCAAATGCTCCCAAAGTCCGGGGAAGGTATGACACCAACCATAGAAAATCCCTTTCAGTGTCCTCACAGATGGAGCTAATCTTTAAACTCTGCATTGCCTCCATGGATTACAGATGGTCTTCAGTAATAACTGCATACGGTACCACAGTTCAAAAAATAGATTCATTGATTTCTCATACTGCTACAAAGTCATAACTTCTAATTTACACGTATCTTACATGTGGAAGCTTTGCATTTGTCCTAAGAGTCATTGGCAAAAGAAAGGGATGTTTTGACCAAGCATCGGCACAGCTATATATGAGAGTGACTGGGTAAAAATAAGCTTATACTATTTAAAACAATTTTAGTTTTTTCCTTTTTTCAATCTCTGAGTTGCAATGTATAAATATTAAAACTGGGTCCAGTAGCTGATAACCTAGATACACAGTACCAGTCACATAGTAGTTTTTTTCATTGATCCTCAACCATTGAGGATGGCATTTGCAGAAGCACTTAGCTTTTAATCAATCTTGCTTATGTCAAAAGAAGTTTGATAGTGGACCTCACAACTATTGCTATGGATAATTCTACCCCCCCAAAATCATTTAATCTCTCTTCAAAACCTCACTGAGGTCAATAAAAGCACGTCTGTGGAGTTCAATGAGTTTTGCTTCAGGTCCTTAATTTAGTCAGTAAGATATCTTCCTGATCTGAATTGATGGAGATGTTGGGTTATTTACCTGAATGCCTTATGCACTCTTATTGAGATGAAATTCATCCCTACCTGAGCAGTCAGCCTAGCATCTCTTGAATCCCACTGCAGAAGATATGGTGTGAAACTGTATTGGCCTGTTTCACACTAATGAGTTTTACCCAGTCCAGATAATTATGAGAGCTGCTATGAATGTATAGAGATAAACTACTCTTGTGTTTTATGGGAATATAAAACATCTGCATTTTAAAGTTTTACTCAGATGGATTTTTTATTGTTATTATTTTTATGGATTAATATGTTTGAGCTGCTACTAACATTTGATAGACCGTCAGCTAATTGTGTGATGATTTGATCACAGGGAGAGGAAATAACATTATAAAGTCTGGTAAATGATGTTTGAAGTGTCTCCTGTATATTACACCTGTAGGTATATTCTATCCAGTGTCAGTGTGGCACTAAGGAAAGCAATATGCAGTATGGATGGTAAGGTGAACTATTTAGCATAACTGTGCTGACTGATATATAAGCAAGAACACCATCTATTTCTGTGTCATTTCTGTCATCTAGCTATTCAGAGAGCCATTAAGAAAAATATCAAATCATCATGCTGGTTTAGATTTTCACTTATTCTAAAATTTGGTTTTCATGGACAGTGATATACTGTGTAACTACAACAAAATTGAAAGGAGACCAAAGACATTTTATAAACAATGCAGAGGTAAAAGCAATAAGCAGCCTCATCTAAAAATGGCCTTTCTTTCAACTGAGTATCAATAAGATAGAGATTACTTTTAAATTATTGCCCTTTATTTCTAGCAGTTGGGCTGCACATCTTTTGAATATGAATGAGTTTGGGGATAACCTAAAGTAGCTGGGTGCTTGTATGTATGGGGTGTCTGTATCCTTATGTGTGGCACTTGTATACGTTTTTGCCATAGATTTTTCAGTGCATAGTCTTACTTAATTCTAGGTGCATGTTTAAAATGTCTTCACAGTAGTACGGTAATTTATATATTTTAATATGTA
>NW_005841873.1:2063123-2094145 GCF_000455745.1 Alligator sinensis
ACCTGATCTGTTGTCTCGGGAAGTCTGCTGCTTTCCCGGAGCCAAGATCCGAGAGGTCATGGAGGGATTACTGAGACTCATCTGGTCCTCTGACTACCACATCCTGCCAGGGGAGACCCTGAGTGGATCAGAAGTGACTACCCGGCTATGGGTACAAGGGTGAAGAGGACTGGGGTTAGGTTGTGTTCTCATCAATCCTTCTGGTCAAGGGAAAGGGACTGGGCAGGAGCAGGTGCATCCTGCAGATCAGCACCTGGCTGCACAGGTGGTGTCACCAGCAGGGCTTTGGCTTCTTTGACCATGGGATGTTGTTCCAAAACAAAGGATTGATGGGAAGAGATAGGATCCACCTGGTGAAGAGAAGGAAGAGCATCTTTACAAACAGGCCCGCTAACCTAGTGAGGAGGGCTTTAAACTAGGTTTGCCAGGGAATGGAGACCAAAGTCCTGAGGTAAGTGGTGAAGCAGATAACTTTGGAGGAAGAGCAAGCAGGAGGGGGCAACAGGGGAGGTGTTCTCATACTTCCTAAGAAATCAGGGAAATCAAATACACAGAACCTGGGAAACAAGCAGGAAGAATTGGAAGCCTTTGCACAGTCACAGAACTATGACATGATTGAATAACAGAGACTTGGTGGGAGCTCATATGACTGGGGCACTGCCATGGATGGGTACAAACTGTTCAGGAAGGTCAGGCAGGGGAAAAGAGGAGGAGGAATTGCACTTTATGTAAAAGAGCCATATGATTGCTCAGAGTTCCAGTATGAAGCTGGAGATAGGTCTGTTGAGAGTCTCTGGGTTAGAGTCAGAAGGGAGAGCAACAAGGGTGATGTCATAGTGGGGGGTCCACTGTAGACCACCAGACCAGGAGGAAGTGGTGGTTGAGGCTGTCTTCAAACAGCTAGTGGAAGTTTCCTGATCACAAGCCCTAGTTCCCATGGAGTACTTCAATCACCCTGGCATCTACTGGGAGGGCAATACAGCAGTGCACAGGCAATCCAGGAAGTTTTTGGAGAGTGCTGGGGACAACTTCCTGGTGCAAGTGTTGTGCATGTCCAACTAGGGGCTGTGCTTTTCTTGACTTTCTGCTCCCAAACAGGGAAGAATTGGTGGGGAATGTAGTAATGAATGACAACTTGGGTGTAGTGACCACAAAATGATAGAGTTCAGGATCCTGAGGAAAGGCAGGATAGAGAGCAGCAGAGTAAGGACCCTGGACTTCAGAAAAGCAGACTTTGACTCGCTTAGGAAACTCATGTGCAGGATCCCCTGGGAAGCCAGTCTGATGGGATGAGGAGTCCAGGAGAGTTAGCTGTACTTCAAAGAAGCCTTACTGAGAGTGCAGGAACAAATCATCCTGATGTGCAGGAAGACTAGCAAGTATGGCAGAAGAACAGCTTGGCTTAGCAGGGAGCTCTTCAGTAAACTAAAGCACAAAAAGGAAGCTTATAAGAAGTGGAAACTTGGACAAACAACTACGGAGGAGTATAAGAGTATTGCTCGGACATGCAGGGATGATGGGGTAGGCAACCTAGTGATAGAGGATGCAGAAAAGGCTGAAGTACGATGCCTTTTTCACCTCAGTCTTCACAAGCAAAGTCAGCTCCCAGACTACTGCACAAGGTAGAACAGTTTGGGGAGGAGATGAACAGCCAACAGTGGTGAAAGAACAAGTTAGGGACTTTTTAGAAAAGCTGGACATACAAGTCCATGGGGCTGTGTGGGATGCATGCGAGGGTGCTGAGGAAGCTGGCTGATGTGTTTGCAGAGACCCTGGACATCATCTTTTGAAAACTCATGGTGATCAGGAGAGGTTCTGGATGATTGGAAAAGGGCAAATATAGTTCCCATATTTTAGAAAGGGAAAATGAAGGATCTAGGGAACTACAGAACGGTCAGCCTCACCTCAGTCCCTGGAAAATCCTGGATTAGATCCTCAAGGAATCCATTTCTAAGCACTTGGAGGAGAAGACAGTGATTAAGAATAGTCAGCATGGATTCACCAAGGGCAAGTCATACCTGACAAACCTGTTTGACTTCTATGATGGGATGACTAGCTCTATGCATGCGGGGAGACCAGTGGATGTGATATACCTTGATTTTAGCAAGGCTCTTGATATAGTCTCCCACAGCATTCTCGCAGGCAAGCTAAGGAAGTAGGGGCTGGATGAATGGACTGTAAGGTAGATAGAAAACTGACTGCAGCATCAGGCTCAGAAAGTAGCAATTAATGGTTCAATGTCTAGTTGGCTGCCAGTATCCAATGGAGTGCCCCAGGGGTTGGTCCTGGGGCTGGTTTTGTTCAGTGTCTTCATCAACAACCTGGAAGGTGGCATAGGGTGCACCCTCAGCAAGTTTGCAGATGACACCAAGCTGGGGGGAGTAGCAGATATGCTGGAGGGGCAGGGCTAGGATTCAGAGTGACCTAGACAAATTGAACGATTGGGCCAAAAGAAATCTCATGAGGTGCAACAAGGACAAGTGCAAAGTCCTGCACTTAGGATGGAACAATCCCATGCACTGGTACAGGCTGGGGGCTGACTGGCTGGGCAGCAGCTCTGCAGAAAAGGACCTGGAGGTTACAGTGGACAATAAGCTGCATATGAGCCAACAGTGCCCTTGTTGCCAAGAAGGCTAACGGCATACTGGGCTGCATTTGTGGGGGTAGGTCAAGGAAACCTGTGTTGCCAGTAGGTCAAGGGAAGTGATTCTTCCCCTCTTTCAGCGCTGGTGAGGCCACGTCTGGAGTATTGTGTTCACTTTTCAGCCCCCCACTACAGAAAAGATGTGGAAAAATTTGAGAGAGCCTGGGGAAGGGCAAAGAAAATAGGGGATTGGGGAACATGATTTATGAGGAGAGGCTGAGGGAACTGGGCTTATTTAGTCTGGAGAAGAGATGACGGGGAGGGGATTTACTAGAAGCCTTCAGCTACCTGAAGTGGGGTTGGAAAGAGGATGGAGCTGGACTGTTCTTAGTGGTGGCAGATGACAGAACAAGGAGCAATGGACTCAAGTTGCAGCAAGGGAAGTTTAGGTTAGATATTAGGAAGAATTTTTTCTCTAGGAGGGTAGTAAAACACTGGAACAGGACAGGGGGCAACAGGGGAGGTGGAAACTCCATCCTTAGAGGTTTTTAAGACCTGGCTAGACAACGTCTTGGCTGCGATGATCTAGTTGGGGATGGTCCTGCTTTGGTCAGGGGGTTGGACTAGATGTGACCTCCTGAGGTCCCTTCCAACCTTGATTTTTTATGATTGTTTGATTCTACTAAACATGAATGCTAAAATGTGGTATGGGTGGCTAGGTTGCTATAAGTTCTGGGAATTTTCTTTGTATTACTTTATTAATTTTGAACTATTAAAATTGCAGTTGGTGTTGACCGTACTCTCACACACAGAATTACTTTATCCAGTTAGGGGAGGGAACATCAGACTTTTCTAGGTACAAACAAACATAAAAGTTCAAAGGCAATTTCTTTTTAAATTGTACGAAAAAAGAAAAGGGCAGCAAGCAAATGGATCAAAATAGATTACTGTGAGGTAGCTAGATAAAGATGTCTCATTCACAAAGTTTTATTGATTTTTCTTGTTCAATACCAGTTGCCTCTGATCCTCAGTTAGAAGCAACATGTAACTTAAAAGCATAATGGTGATAAGAGGTCAGAGGGTTAAAGGATGTAAATCAGTTCTGTACTTTTAAGACAGTTCTATGTTAAGGTAGTAGTGCATTTCCTATATCCCTTCACTTGTGTCTGTTCTCTAAATCCAGTGAGTAAATTCTCTATCCTATGAATAACTTTCCTTTGTGTGTACCTTATTATCTGTGGTTTGTCTATAGTGGGTAGCAATTAATTTTTTTCAGCAGTTACTAGATGCATCATTTCCAATTCTTTCCGTCATACATTTTAGTGTGGGAAGGATCTATCACAGTTCAATTTACCTTAAGGCAGTAGTATATTCCAATTGCAACTCTTCTAGTGAAGCTTCAGAATAGCCCATGTAAGGTTTTTTTTCCACAATCCCAGTCAATAATTATTGTACAACAGTAACCAGTTCTCCTCTCCCACCCTACCCTAGTATGCATCTACTGAGTATGATGAAAGGTTGTAACTAGTTGATGGCAAGCACTAATAAACATGGTAATTTGCTTGGGTAATGTAATTTGGCTAAATGAAGCACATCACTCACTAAGAACAGGCAACCAGCATGAGTTCGCTTTATTAACATGGTTGTATACTGTATAGTAAATTACCACTTAATCTTTATTTTGTTTGCTTTTCACTCCCTTATAAACCAAACTGGAGGAGAAAAATCTTTCTGGGCTGAAGGTAGAGAAGGATCTGTATGAATTAGGAAACCAAAGGATAATTGGACCACAAGTGTGATACAGCCATGAGAAAGGCAATGCAATCTTAGGATACATTGGGAGAGATCATTCCCAGTAGAGTGAGAGAAGTATCGATTCTATTGTACAAGGTCTTGATGAGCCCTTAGCTGGAACACTGTGTGCAATTCTGATCATTACATTCAAGAAAGATGAATTTAAACTGAAACAGGAGGAGAGAAGATTTTGCAGATGACACCAAGCTGGGGGAAGTAGTGGATACGCTGGAGGGTATGGCTAGGGTGCAGAGAAACCTAGACAAATGGAGGATTGGACCGAAAGAAAGATCATGAGGTTCAATAAGGACAAGTGCAAAGTCCTGCACGTAGGATAGAACAATCCTATGTGCTGGTACATACTGGGGACTGACTAGCTAAGCAGCAGCTCTGCCGAAAAGGACTTGGGGGTTACACTGGACAATAAACAGAATATGAGCCAGCAGTGTACCCTTGTTGTGAAAAATATTCTCACCTGTTGCACGCTCTCTGGGTTCTTTGCAACAGAAGAATTGCTCTAGCATTTTTCTGTAGACGAAAACTGAGTGAAAACTAAGAGCTGACATTTTCCTGTGGGTGCCCTGAGTACTGAGAGTCCTTGAGTCTAAAAAGGTTGAGAACCACCATGCTAGGCACTTTACAAGAACAGAATGAAAAGGCAGTCCTTGCCTCAAAGAGCTTGTAGTCTGTATGTCTTTCTACTGTCTTCAGATCAAACTCTGTCAGCCACTCCTGGCCCCAGGGGCATCCACCATTGGCATGGCTTCCCAATTCCATTCTTTTCCCAGGGATAGAAGATCCACCTACAGTAAATGAGATATAAGGCAGTTAGGATCACATGGATGTAGGGTGGCCATCATAGAGGACTTTCTGGTTTTCTGCTACTCTGTCCTCTATTGATACAAAACCCGATGCCTTTATATCCTCTATTTTTCTATTCTCTTCTCAAGGGATGAGCAATTCTCTTCTCAAGAGAAGAGAAAAATAGAGGATATAAAGGCGTTGGGTTTTGTATCAAAAGAGGACAGAGGGCAGCCGGACTGTCCTCTATGATGGTCACCGTACATGGATACTATCTGGTGGAGGGGAAGAGCATGTGCTGTGCCTCATTTGCTGCCTCTTTTTAAAAAAGATTCTGTACTATGAGCAGCAAGTGTGGGCCATGTGTCCCAACAGTATTGCAGCGGGCATCTGAAATGGACTGACAAAAGGTTTTCAACTTGCGGGCTGTCAAGCTGAAATCCCCTATCACTACTTCTATCATAGGATAAGGGAAGAGGAGAAAGTGAAGCTCTTTTGAGTGATCCATCCATCATGTTGAAAAAACTGTTGATCCAGAATTCATCCCCCATTCTGATGTAGGCCCTAGGCACATCAGAACCTCCCAGGCCTGCCATCCCAAAGCAATTCCTTCAAGAAGCAAGAGGAAGAATAACCCTGGTCTTGCCAGACCAATATGCACCAGTGCCACATTTTTCTATGAAGGGAGCCAGGACCTCTGATGGTTTTATTTTAATTCAATAGTTAACCCACTGGATCAAGTTTTCTTTCTAAATGAATTTAAAAGGTGCTCATGCTCCATTTGATTGCATTTAAATGGTAAACCTCATTGAAGCCAATGCTCATCAGAGGCATTATAAAGTAATGGCCCATTTAATCTGTAGGCTGGCTCAATTGTTATACTGTATTTTTAAAGCAATAAAAAACATCAAAAAGGCAGGTCTAACCAGTTGTTTTATAGCTCAGATGCTTTCAGTATAAATATCATGAGGAACCAAAAACACAGCCTGGAGAAGTAGATGAAGTTTCTTATCGTTTTTGTAAACAACAACTTATAGAAGACATTATAAGTGAGACTTGGATAAGGGTCATTGAGTATATTCATGTAAAAAAATCTGTGCTACACTTCTGACCCTGGCTTTGCATAATTTCACTTACATTTTAATAATAATAAAAATGAAGCTCTTTAAGTTGATGCAAACTCTGCCCAAAGTTTTAAGAAACCAGGGTTCTAGATCTACCCTAATGTTGGTGAGAATTTTCTTAATCTCTCAAACACTTTATCAAGAACAGATTGCTCTTCGCATAATAACAGCACTGATACATTTTTTCATATTCTTGAACCATCTATATATATGGTAGGCTTTGCCTGAGAGAGGGGTTTATCCCACATAGAGAAAAAGGATAAAAACTCAACTTCCTATTCTAAAATACAGCATGATTCTTACATTTTTTAAATATAACTATGCAGTGCTATGATATTCTTTTGTCTATGGGAATTTTTTAAAGACAGAGGAAAGGACTACATTTTAAGTAGCGCATATCCGTTTCCATCAACAGAACGGTGTTATTTTCCCTTCTTTTTTTTCCTATCGGCAATTTCTTTTATATTCTGAGAGGGGGCTTTGAAAATGCGCCCCAGTTTTTATTTATATTTTCTTGTGAAGCGAAATTTAACTGGAAGAAACTCTACATGTCACCAGCTCTAGATAAGGTTAGGAATCTGTGGAATCCAGGGAAATGTAGGAAGATTTCATGAAAATTTAACTAAATGAATTCCAGGAAAGCTAGTAACTTGCTTTAGCTGCTGTTCATTGTTGCTGTGCAATTTACCACTATATTTTTCATTGCATGCTCTGAGAAATAGGCAGATATTTATTTTTGCCATCCCATATATACACACACATGCACACACTCTGGGGATTCTCCAGAGACCTACAGCACATATTTTAGGCAAATGACCACACTTGAGATTTGAACATGGTAGTTTCTGCAGACCTTCCACAAAACAGCTTAAGATGGAAGAGTAGTTCCTGTCAGTTGTGGTGGGGTTGTGGTATTTAAGCAAACTGTTTTTAACCTTTAAAAGGATTTTTGGATCTACTTCAAGATGTGGGAGAATGTTGGGTCAGTTCACCTTTGCCTTTTCTGTTATAGACTTTGGCTTTTCAAGAGACAGTTGAATCATGAATTATTCACATTTTAATCCTCATCACTACAAGAGGCTTAATGATTGCAAAGTCAACATTGAAATTGGCCTAGGATAAATAATGGAAGGTGGTGCTGGAATAACTAGGAGGCCATGTTCTCACTCTGAACTATAGTGTGGCCTATAAATCACAGGGCTGATAATTTAGTGCAGCCCCAAGGGTGATTTATAATCTTGCATTTGTACCAGAGCCATCCATTCTCTGGACAAGTAAAGTTTTAGGACAGTATTTTTCCAAGGCCAGGAGTAAAAAAAAAAAATATGTGCCCTTGATCAGAACTAATTTTAGGGCCTGGGATGCACCCCCATCTCAATAGGGCTGTGCGAAGCTTCAGATGCTGATTCAATTCGGAGGAGATTTGGCCCAATTCAGTGGCCGAATTTCTGAATCCAAATCGAATTGAGAGACCAGTTTAAAAGGTCTGAATCAATTTGAAGCTCTATGAATCAATTTGGAAAAGATTCGGAGAGCTTTGGTGATTTCAGCAGTCCCTGCTTGCAGCAGCAGGGAGCTGGACCCAGACTCCATGCCAGTAAGTAGGGGCCAGGGGAGGGGCGCTGGAGAAGCGGGGAGGGGACCATGGGGGGACCCCCACCAGGTCTCACCTCTGCCAGCTCCCCCAGCCCCCAGACGCCTGCCCACTGTTCCAGCCCCCACCCCCATGGCTGCCCCACCTGGCCCCAGCTCCCAGCTCTTTAAAAAAAAAGAAAAAAAAAGTCCCCACTCACCATCAGCTGCAGCAAGATCAGGGCTTCTGAGGGCTTGTGGCAGAGCACCCCTTTAAAAAAAACCCCAAACAAACCCTGACTCACCGACTGCTGCAGTGGTCTTGGGGCTTCTGGGGGCTTGTGGAAGAGCCCCCCCCCATGCTGTGCAGAGCAGTGTGGGGGGGGGCAGCGGGGATCACCCTCCCCCTGCTTGGCAGCAGCTGGTGAGTTTGGACTTTTTTTTTTTTAAAGACCCAGGAGCTGGGAGCGTGGGTGGGGCAGCCATTGAAAGTGAGCAGGGGATGGAAGGGGCAGCCACTGGGGGGACTGGGAGAGCAGGTGGGGTTGGGGGGCTCATGACAGAGGCCCCACATGGCATGGGGCAGCAGGGGGCAGTGGGGATCGCCGCCCCCCACCTGGCAGCAGCCACTGAGTGCAGGCTTTTTTTTTTTTAAAGAGCCTGGAGCTGGGAGAGCGGGTGGGCCAGCTATTGAGAGCGGGCAGGGGATGGGGCTGATTTGGAGATCCAGTCAATTTGGCAGTGGCCGAATCTCTGAATCAGATTCAGCTGAATTTATTTGGGACAGTAATTCAAATCACCAAATCAAATCACTGTCCCCCGAATCGGTTGAATCCGGATCCAAAGTTAATACTAGCAGCTTTGCACAGGCCTACATCTCAATTTCTTTTTCATCAGCTAATATCTCTCTCCTTTTCTCTTCATAAGACCATGTTCTGCTAATGCTAAAACAATGATCACTGGGTTGGAACAAGCAGCATGTTCTGTCCCTCATGTAACTCCATGATATTTTTCTTTATAAGAATGGATTGCATTCTACAGATCTCCTAGGAGTAGGAGAGGAAGGTGTTCACCTCATAATACCAAACTTGAGAAAGGCAGCACTGGTCAAATATTTTCCATCATAAAAAGTTCTTGGGAATATGTTGGTTTAGGAGAAACCAGGTTTCAGAGGAACCCTGTGTGTCCCTTTCAAACCTAAACCTGCTTGGTTTCCTGCCACTTCCCTGTCTAGCAGGCTGAAAGCCCTATCTCCTGACCTTCCAAGCTTGAAGCTTCTTGGCAGCCCAGGCTTACAGGATCCCCAGTCCCAGAGCAGCTTACTAGCTGGGCTGTGCCAGAGGCAGGGCTTCCAGACTCTCAATTCCTTAGTTCCCCAAGCCATCTAAGTGCAGGAACTCCATGCAGCCCAAGGAGTCTTGGAAACATTTTGAGAAAGATCCAAAGCAAATTTTGGAATTCTTGTTTTTTTTCTTTCATTCATTTTGTTCAATTTCAGAACAAAATTGTTCTTGAAGTTACCAAACTTCCCATGGAACTCTTGTTTCCAGGCACTATTTGAGCAACAGGACTTAGAATAGTCATCTGCATCATCCATTCATGTGGACAAAAAGCAGCCCACCCCCTGCTGTAAAGCAAGATGCATTGGGTATTAACACCTCTGCTATGGGTCTGTCTCTCTTCTCCATCTCTGAACACCAGAACTACACCACCTTTGAGAAGGCTCCTCTGTAACCCTACAGAATAGGAGGCTAGATCACCTTTGAAGTTGCCTGAATGGGAGATCCTCTGAAGCTAGGGCATCAGCACTTAAGCACAAACCTTTAAGTGTCAAAATCCTGTTTAACGCACAACAGAAAGATAAAAGACAGTTTTCAAAGAAAATGCAGAAGTGGAGCTTAGAGAATATCTGATTTTCAATCAAGCTGTGT
The DNA here is from genome assembly GCF_000455745.1 of Alligator sinensis. Classification (NCBI taxonomy): domain Eukaryota; kingdom Metazoa; phylum Chordata; order Crocodylia; family Alligatoridae; genus Alligator; species Alligator sinensis. Next base: position 2,072,930 of record NW_005841873.1, read on the forward strand.
GCGTGAGAGACAGACAGACAGAGAGATAGAACTGGCGGGGAAGGGGAAAAACTCATTTCTTAGAAGTAATTCAGCAACTGCATTGAGGTCAGTGCTCCTGCCTCGCCTCCAAGAGCTTTTCCCAGTACAAACATCTAATCAGAAGAAAAAACACATTTAACTTTCCATTTATTGGGCATCTGTGGTTAAATTATAGTTATTACAGTGGCCTTGCCCGTGTCTGCAAGGGCTGGCTCAGATCAGTATAATAGAGGGTAACTCTCTAATCAAACGTTTCTTGCTAAAGGATGGGGATTTCCTCTACCACGGTGTTTGATCTGTTGTTCCTAGCAGTTCTGTCCAGTAAACACTAGTTATTAATGAAAAAGCGCATCTAAAACATGCAGGGAAAAGGGGGTGACTGACATTCTGAAGCATTTAAAAAAAATTAGGGTTTTTTTGAGCACTGATATCATTAGTTTAAGAGCGGGGTTCTATGTTATGGGTATGATAAATCGATTATATGTTACATTTCTTTCCACACACACTGTCTTTATAAAATACATGTTAGTTTTCTACTTAATAGAAGATCCTTTACACTTAACCCATGTATCACATGTCCATATTGGTAGATATGCATCTGTAAGAATGCTAAGTGTGTTGTGAACAAACAAAATTACTAGTCCACACAAAGAATATTTGTTAGCTAGTAACAGACTCTGACAGAGCTCAGGTAATAGAACTTTTGCTCTGTATTGGAGATTCAAACCCTGTGGCCAACTCACAATGGACTTACTTTATATACAAATATTTCTGTTCACTCTAGGGCTAATTACAGTCAAAAAGCCTGAGGGTGAATTGATTCAGTCTTTGCAGGTTACTCTAAGCTGCACAGATTGAACCAATAAGCAAGTGAACAGACATTCACTTTTGATTCTGGAAATGCAGCTACATGCTTTCAGTGGCCTAGGCCAGAAGTGTGGGGGGGGAGGGGGTGCGGTACTATAGCACGCCTCCCTGCTCTGCTGGAGTAGGCAGCTTGGGCCAAAGCTAACTTGCCCATTCTACGAAGTGTGTGTGGGGGGGCGGTGGATTGTGGGGGAGGTGCAAAGTATCCTGGGATGCTGGGGACTGAGAGTTAACTTGAATCTGGAGGGCACCTGGGACAGAAGTTCAATAAACTGATTTAACCTAAATCAGTGAAGCATGACTCCATCCATCCAGTTTATCTTGAACTGGTTTTGGCCTTTCTGAAAGCAGTTAATGTGCACTGAACTTCTGTTGTGTTACAGATTTGAACTGGTTTCTGATCACTTGTACCAGTTTATATGCAATTCCTGTCCCTAGCCTAGAGGTGAGAGCCAGAAACTGCATGCATGTCATACTTTCTATTTAGAGTGAGATTCCTGATGTTCAGAAAGGCATGCTGTCCTTTGCTCATTCTTACCATAGACACAGAGTCTCCACAGAGTGGACACAGAGTCTCCACAGTGTGCACACAGAGTCTCCACAGTGTGCACTAAGTCAAGGATTGTGCCTTGATGTGGTTACATGGGCATTGGAAGCCCCCAGTTATGTGCCTATGTTGGAGTTTGCATAGAGTGATATCGTAAAAATTTGATCTTCTCAAACCAGCTCCTGGTTCTCCTGATGGTATTTAGCATTGAGAAATATTATTTAATCAAACCCATAATGTTTTCCAGAAATGTGGTTGTTTTAAAGTAACTTCCAGTGAAATACACACCGGGTTCAGATTGCTCCTTTACTGAGCTGGTGTCCATGGTCTGCAGCCCTGAGTAGCCCCACCATGCAGGATCCACTCCAGGATCTCTATGATGGTGCTGGGATCTTGGAAGATCAAGATAAATTAACTGCTCAATTTAATTTTGCAATGGAAATGTTTCAGCTTCTACTAAATGAAAAGTTTAGAAATCCCTTTTCTATAGGAAATTCTAAAATGTTGGTATTTTGTTGCACAATAGAAAGAAGGCTTTCCAAATATCACATTTTTCTATGGACCTGAAATTGCAGGTTTCACTTAGCCCCAATAGAGAATTTGTGAGACTTAGTGTCTTCATGATACCTGAATGTACTTTTGTACAATATTACTATCAGGAAAGAGTAAGCCATTTCTCCAGCTGTAACACTCGACAGGATTTAGAGTCAAAACCAACTTTCTACTGAGTGTCCTGGAGCATCGCTCAAGAAAATAGCCAGCCTGAGATGTTGCTATCTGTTATGATATCTACTGCCACGGCGGGGTAAGAATCACTTGTGAACAATGTTACCATTAATGTGCTACTGCCTCATAGACCATACTGAAAAACTTGCCTCCTAGTTGGAACAATCATATAGATAAATATGAATGAAGGAAATTTTCCCTGGTGTTAACTTGGCACTCACAGTTATTGCTACAGGAATGATTCTGAGAAATGTGGAGATGTCCACTGGAATACACTCTCCAAATTTAATCAGCACTACCTTTAACCTCATTTTCTGTGTTTAAGCATGGTAGAGAAATATAGTACACTTATGAGCTTTGGATGATCTTGCTACCCCTGAAGAGTCCTAATCAGTCCCATGGGAGTTTTAGGAGGAGAACAGACAAGAATAGAAAAAAACAGGAGGAAAAAAAAGGATATGATCCTTCAAGTTCAGAAGCTTTTTTGTGTCTTTAAAGCTTTTTGACTCACATAGTGATGTACCTCTACAAAATGTGGATGTTGGTGTTATCTTGGTTAGGAATTTTCAGGATAGCATGGCACTGAAATCTATTTTACGAAACCGCTTTTGCAAGGAATAGATTGCTTTGATATTAAGAATAATCACCACAAAATACCTTTGTATGATAAAGCTGGTAGAGCCAACATTAACATTGTTTATCAGGTAAACCCTGTGGGATTCCACATACAAAAGCAAAATAACAAAAATCTAAAAGAAGCACTTTCTGCAATATTTTTTTTCAGATTTTTTAAACACATGTAATTACTAACAGTGTGAAACTCTTTGAATAGAAAAAAACAACACTTCAAGGGGAAAAATAGACTGTACATCAACTCTGATTCAATAAATACAGTATAATTTTAATTTAGATAATGAGACTTGTCTCTTTAACTAATATAAATTTTGCAGAGGGGCAAAATAATTGATAGTTTTATTATCCTGATTTATTCTGATGGAAATACATCAGTGCTGTGTTCTCTTTTTAACTCAAAAGCTTTTTGTCTTTCTAACAGCTTCTCCATCATAAATAGACCATTTATACTTTCAGTCCAGGGGTGAGGATACTACTCCCACATTTATTACTCAAACCACACTTCCATTTATTTCAGGGGAAGTTTTGCAAACAAAGGTCAGGAGTAAAGTTAATGTATGTGACTTTGGAACCTGGTGCAGATTTTCAAAGTTGCCTGATGATTCTAGGTGTCTGGTGTGCGATGCTTGAAAATGTTTGGCTTTTTGGAAGGTCAATGTCCTTAAAACGTGGCACCGAAAAAATCACAAAGCAGCTTTGAAAAACTAGACCTTTTCAGAGGACCCCAAATCCCATTCTTTTTCTGTGTCTTTTAAGTATTTTTAAAGTGATACTCCAGGATCCTTCTTGATTTAAAAAGTATTAATGGGTATATTGCTCAAAACATAGCTTAAGTACATTGATCAACTGACAGACAAACAAGGTCCAGCAGCTTTTTGATCATACGGGAATCCTAGATATACTGGTATTTAGGGAACAGGGGCTGTAAGGGAAACTTTAGTAAAGCAATACAGCAGTTTAGTATATTCAAAAGCAAAAGGAATGTTTCTCTCCACAGCAACCTTATAGTTTCCATTTTAGGAAAAAATAAATTACTAGTAAGAAAAAATATACTAGAATAATTTTAATAGTTGCAAAAAGTCATACTTAATCCTTGACAGTGTATATGCTTAAAGGAAACATTTTCCAGGATAGTTATGTTCTTCCATGTCACAACTTCTTTGCGTGGTGAGGAAACCAACAATATGAGGCACATTCCTCTTGTGAAGCGCTTGCAAATCTGTGAAGATAAATTAGGCATTTTAATTTTTTCTGACACATAACTTCAGTACACTTTATATAGGTCTGAGGGGAAAGCAATGCAAATGAGAAGAGGAAAAACATGAAGAAAGTGTGCAAAACAAGTGCTCAATTATTAGAATATAAACATTTGTGTAGACAAATGAAGACCAGAGAGCAAATGTAATGATTTTTTTTCAAAAGTGAAAGTAAGAAAGGAAAGAAGAAGAAAAGATGATTCAGTTTCAGTGGATTAAAGAGAGAAAAAATGTGGGTCACATAGCATGTCCAATTCACAGTTATTGGTAAATTGACTTAACTCTGACTTCAGGTCTCCAGTTCTGCTGGATGACAGCAATGCAGCTGTTGCTAATTTACAACAGTGAAGACTTTAGCTTACCCTATCTCTTTATGAATCTATTAGCAAAATGATGAGAAGGTATCAGACTGTAGTAAAGTCAGTGTTGCTTTCTCTGGCCCATTCTGCCTTGTGTTATTTGGAATATACTCCCTTTTGCCATCAATGGGAGCGATGATAGAGTTTTGGAGGCCAAAATTTGCTCATGCATCTCTCCACATTTGGGAAGTATAGCCCATGGAGGTTTCACAGGCATTAATTCTGCATATTGTCAGTTATTGTACTTCTTAAAATCTCTGTTCATATTATATCCTCTAAAGTCCTTAGTTCCAACCTCAAACCTGGGGTCTCAACCTGTGAAAATGGAATGTCAGATTTTAAGAGACTGTACTGGGGATGAATCATAATTGGCTGAAATTCTTTGAACTATCCTTCCCAAACTGTATTTAATGTCATATATAAGGAGCACAGAGCTGCTTAAAGGAGCACTGTTGTGTTGGTTTAATCAGGGCTAAAATATGGGGGGGCTTCAGGGGGCTGAGCCCACCATAAGAGACAAGAGCCCTTCCACAAGAGATGAGAGCCTTTCTGAGCAGCTCAGGCAGCGGCAATGGTGGTGGCTCCTTCCAGCTTCTGGCTACCACCGCCGCAAACCCCGCAAGAGTCCAAGTGTAATTTGAACCCCGGGTTTAATTTTTATACCTATTCCATCTTGCACTGCTTATCCTCTCGCATTGGCTTTCATGGAATAACTCCAGACTTCTACTGTTGAGAGAGGAGAATCAGGTCTGTTTTTCTAAGCAGTAAGGCTATTCCTAATGCCTTGGTTTGCTTAAAAAAAATATTGTGATAAAATCTCTTCTATAAAGTCAGATAAATTAACCAATTTATAATACCACAAATGTATTGGCCTTGCTTGAATTCTTATCTGATTCATCTTTCTGTTGCAGTGTCAGCATACAAAACACCCAGCAGAAAACAATGTGTCAGATAAGAGGCATTCAGAGCTCTGTTTATAACTGAAATTAGACCTATGGTGGTGAAGCAATGCGTCCTGCTGTGGAGAGCTGCAGGTCATCACTGGAGTTATCTGGTAGTCATACAATGTCCACACCCCACACCTTCCCACAGGCTTAGAGATTGACAAGTAAAAAAGGAAGCAATACACCATTAGAAAGCAGGAAAGCTTTTGTGTTGGAATTGCCCGGAGCTGCTGACCCTGAATACCCTCTATTCTCACAGTCCTCAGAGGTACATGAGAGTGCACATAGCCTTTCAAGTTCAAATCCAGAATTAGCTCTAGTTCTCTCTGATGTGGTATGATGAAAAACATTTAACTTGGAGCAGGGGTGTAGGTTGTAGCCGTGTTGGTCAAAGGACATAGGCAGACAAGATTCTTTGGGTGCATCTGATATCTTTTATCAGATCAACTACATAGGTCTAATAAAAGATATTTAGTTGGTCTATTTAGCTGGTCTAATAAAAGATATCAGATGTACCCAAAGAACCTCGTCGTTTTACTTGGAACATACCTACAGGCTGCTTCATAATGCTAATGAAGATCACATAGTAGGAAGTCATTCTACTATTAAGATGCTTCCAACATTTGCACCAGATGAATGTAAGTTATTTTGCAGTCAAATCACATGCTCTTTGTAGTCTTTTCAGTCTAGAGACTCTCTGAGCTGGAAAGAGGTCATTAATTATAGTTCTTTGTAAATTGTAGTCATGAAGGCATTCAGTATCTCTACTACAGTGGCTCCCAGCCTTTTTTTGCTGTGCCCCGAAATCCAGGTTGCGACCCCTGCCCCTGCCACCGACTCGCTCATGCCCAGTGACACCAGCAGAGCCTGGACCAGGCCAGGATTGCAGGGGAGAGTGGTGGTGAGAGCTGCATGGACCATGCACTGGGAGAGCCCCACAGGCAGAAGGAGCAGAGCAAGGAACGGACCCCCTGTAGCCCTGACCTGGGTCACACCCCGAGGTTAGGAACCATTGCTCGACTAGGAAGTGACATCATGGCAGTGACACTGGGGCCTCAAACATACAAAAATCAGAATGTGTTGTCCAGTAGAAGGACACAGTTGCAGTTCGTTTCTGCAGTGCTTTTATTTCAGCAACTGAGCTTTTGTATAATTTTGAAGCAAAGCAAAGGGAGAATCTACAGAAGACAGCTATGGAGTCCATAAACCAAGGTGTGTAGTGAAAAGTAATTTACAGATTACAACCCATTAACCTTGAAGAGGGAAAGGTCAGCAAACTGGCAGCTTTTATTTAAAAAGCTGTGTGGGAAGAGAAGAATGATATCTCAAGCCCGTCATGAACACATGAAATGCCACGATCATTTTACACCTCAGCGAGCAGTGCCCCTTCAAGAAGTCTTCTTATGAAATAAATTAGCCTGAACGATGTGGGAAGATGGAAATTGCTCACAGATAGTAAACTGGGGCTAGCAGTAATGTGAAGCTATATTGATAAATACATATATAAATATTACAAGGCGTTTTCAACCAATTAAAATGAAGCCTGTGGGAAATGATGCATAACTTGAGCACATCAGCAACAGTTATTCAACCAGTTAGTGGATTAAGTGAGCTGTCACTATGGGTAGCTAGCCATCATACAACATTGGCACTGGGCCATAATAGTTGAAACATAATTAATGATCTTGAAGAAGGAAATAAACAGTTCCATAGCCATCTACCATCCCTTCACACACATCTTTCCTGAATTTTTATTTATTTGGTATAGCTCCCAAAGGCTAAATCTGAGTTAGTAAGAGATGCCTCCACTCATTAGATGAGATAATTATTTGTTGGTGGGCTTTTCAGAGTTGTTCACAGGATTTGACCATGCCATTTCAATTAATTGTAAAGGGATATGATCACCAAAATCCACTGAGGTCACCTTGTATAGTACTGGCGAAGTGCTTGACACCGATGGTCTGAACATCCAATAATTCTCCATTTTAATTCAGTGAGAATCAAACTGTTTCCTCCGGGGTGCTGCAGTCAGTAACTTCATTTTTCATACTGTATCTTTTGGGCCACCCTGTTGATTCTTTTATTATTTGTGTCTTGAGATTATGAGCCCTTTAAGACAAGAATCAGGATCCTTTCCTTCGCACATTTGAATTCATACATAGTACCTAACATATATTAAAATCGGAGAACCAAAAAACCAATTACTCCTGCTTGGTAAGCTAGATTGTGCCCTTTCTTGGCCATCCTACTTGATTTACAGCATGTTTTCTCTGTTGCTTCTTTCTGTGGAAAAAAGAGATTAAAGAAACTGGAAAGTTTTTAGATTACTCTGGGATGGCTCTTCAATAAATATCAGCAGTTTTAAATTAATATATCAGCAAGATTGCTTCCCCATCATCCTCACTCAATAGAGGTGCCACTGTGCAACTGTAAGCTTTTTCTAGCTACATAATAATAGTGAGTTCCCAAATAAAAAAAGGAGGGGTGGGTGAAAATGGCTGAGATGATGATAAATTAGGAATATTTTTAGATTTTTTTCCTTTATAAAAAATCCTTTTCCCCCTTTATCTCCATAACTTACATAATCCTCTGTCCAAATGATACAAGGAGCTAGCTAGGGGTTTTGGGGTTTTTTTTTAGGGGGGGGGTGGAGGGGGGGTTGTTTTTTGGGGGGTTTTCTACATCTGTAGTGAATTAGCAATTGCTTCCCCAGTCCTCCTCTTTAGAGGTGATGGATAACACAGCTGCTGCATAAAATATAAGAAACCAGATCAGACTCTTGGCCACTGTAACAAACTTATGGAACTACAGTATTTTTTTTCCTGCTGTACATAAGGACCTATAATATGTATAAGTAATCTTGTTGCATAATACAATTGTTATGAAAGGGTATATGCATTGAACCTCAGCAAATGTAAAAAAAAAAAATTGCTGAGTAGTAGTTGCTGTCAGTCTCCATGTAATCTGGATGACAATTTTCTCTGCATTAGGAAGTGCATGGTGAGTATAACTCCTGTCCGAAAGGTATTCAGATGGCGACAACTGAAGCAGTAAGAAGCAAAGTCAGTTCTGTGGGCTGCTGCATCAGTATAAGCAGCCCAACACTTGGGTTCCCTGGCCCCCTTCCTCACAACACACACATAAAAGCAGCTGAAAGTCTGGATGTCTTTTACCACATATCACTTTAACAGTCACAAGCATTGCTACATATTCTCTTGAATCATTATGGCCTCAGACAGTTAAATATAATTTTCTATCGCAAGTATTTTTTATATAAAACATTTATATTTACATTTACTGATAAGGTAAAAATATACATAACATTATATTGAGATGCACCAGTAGTGATGAAGACACCTTCAAATACTATAGCAGCTGTTGCTCTCTAACTAGCAACACCAACACCATCTGCTGTTTCTCTCTGATGACCTGCTTTGAGGGAAAAAATTGTGTTGGATCCCATGGTTAATAACAAGCTGACTGGGAGGAGGAGGGGAATCCATAATCTTCAGTTGATGGAACCTGGATGAACATGGAGTTCAAAGGATGTGTATTATAAACTAGCTGCAGATTATGTCTAAATTTTGCCTGCATCATCTTTTTGTTTTGTTTTATTTTTCTGGGCATAAAGATATAGCTTGAGCAGTAGAGCTCTGGAAAGCCAAGGTTTAACCCCACTCTGGCCCGGGGAGGCCTGTCACATTACAGACATGCATTACTTTTCTATGGGATATTTATGCTTACTGTAGTGATGCCTGGGTTCCTAATCACAAGTCTTCCATGTCCCATATGGTAGCTGTGCTTTGCATTTTGTACACTATTATATTGTGAAAATGTTGATCCCTTGCTCTGTTAGTGTGTACTCACAGTTCCCACTGATCTCTTCTGTTAATTTTAGTAGGATTTGGAGGGAAGACAAGAATGCTGACACACTGTTTTACAACGGATACAGGTAACTTGGGGAAAAAGCAGTTTGTGGTGATAGCTGTTATAGATCTACACATGCAGACTTCCAAACTAAGATCAGTTCGACACAGTTGCTGTTGGCTTCGGAGGAGGAAGCTCCCTTTTATTTCACTCAGCTGAGCTTCTGGTTTTTGCCGTAGCATAGTAACATCCAGATCACAAGACCTATTGATAAATGTCCCAAGTAAGAGGTCATGTGAAAATTCACCAACTGGTTAATTCTATGCTTTGCTGCCAGACCTGTCTTCTTACCAACAGACACATTCAAAAGCACTCTGCATTGGCTTGACTCTTCTCCCACTGAAGTCAGTGATGAAACTCCTATTGATATCAAGGGGAACAGAGTTAAGCCAATGCTGAGCACTTTGGAAAATTACACCTTGTACTTCTGCATAGGGCTTTTTCCAGTGACTCTATCTTCCTTTACTTGCTCTTTTTGATGTTGACAATAGTCATTTATCTTTCATTTGTCATTTCACAAATGCTCCCAAATTCTCTTTCCTCCTATCTGGTCTAGGTCTTTCATTACATGTGAGAAATATCCCTCAGTCTTTCAAAGATCATGCTTTTCTATAGAATATCATCCCTTCCTTTTTAGGTGTACTTGCTTTATTGCTGTGGCTCTCATTCTTTTTTTTTTTTTTTAAAGGGCAACCATGAGCTCATGAAACAAGTTGGGGATCAGTATACTACTGAAACAGTTTTTTGACGTTAATTTAGGTAAAAGATATTAAATGTATTTCTACATTAAGCAGGAAATTAAGGCAGTAAATGATCCGTGTTATTTTAAATTGAGGTAATACATAATCTAAAGCATTTTAACATTGTCCATGTTGCCTTGAGATGTATTATTTAAAAGTCTACCCAGTTATTAAGAACCATACCAAGTGGCTTATTTAAATAACTGATGTACAAGTTCTGATGCATTACATTTTTTTCCTTTTTCTGTTTAGCACAAGTTCTCACTGTCTAATAAGAAAACCTGTTTGAACTGTACATAAGTGACATTTTAAGCCATCTTTCAGTAATGAAAAGACATATAGGGTGCGTCTACATGTCACCCTGCAGCGACATAGTGATGCATTACGTCACTGTACATCATGCTATGGCAAAATAATGATCACATGTGTCTACACGTGATCACCAGTTACGTTGCCATAGAGGTGCATTTCCCAGGTATAGTGCGGCAGAGATGTAGCAGGAAAACTTACCTATGTGCATGGTACAGTGACCACCCATACTGCACCACGCTTTAGTACTTCCTTTTGGAAGTACTAAAGCATGGGGCTGTAGCAACATCAACATATGGCGAATTATAGACGCATCCATAATGGATAATTCTTAAAGGCACACCAAGCATCAGTTATATCCTTTTTGCTAACCCCAAAGTTGAGTTTCTTGAAGGGGAGTGTAGGTTGGCATCTGGTTCACTATTGATAGGCCTTCTACTGTTCTTACTCCAGTTTTCAGTGCCTTCGGCATATGAATCAGGTTGCCTGATTGTTTGTTAGTCTTTTCAATGCCATTAGTAAATGGAAAGGAATTTGATGGTTGAGTAGACGGTCATGCAAAGGAGAAGAATATGTTTTCTTCTTTGCATCCAGAGAAATATACCAGTTTGGAAATGACTTGTATTCGAAGTTGTACAAGAGTCTTTGAGTGATAGACAGAAATATTCTAAAAGCTGAAATATGTTTTAGAAGTTGATACTTACAGAAACAATCCCATTATCCTAAAAGGCAAATAATGTAATCACCACAATTTGCCAAGAAACCCATTTAATGGTTAAGACACAGATAGAGAATCTATAGATACATCCTAATTGAATAAATGAACAACTTTATACTGGTTGGGTACACCTTTCCTAATGCTTCAGAGGCAAGGACACACATACATTCACACAGATTAGACAATAATTGTCATGATCAGTTCTGTCCACCTTCTCTAACAAGGTACAGGGAAGAAATGCAGGTATCTAATGCTCTTATTTTTTTTTCAGTATGTAGCACATTAAATTAAATTTGTAAGCAAGATGCTAAGCATTCTCTCATCATGCTAGTTTTTGCTATGGACAGAAGAATGCTTTTCCTTCACTGCACTTATTACTCCTCTATTGGAGCCTAGCACAGTGGCTATTAATGGTGTGTGTCAGGTATGAGGAAAGGTGACTGTTTTCCTCAAACCTAGGGAGTTTAATTAAAAATAATTGCAGAACTTAAGGGAGTCAGAGAGAAAATATATCCAGACTGGGCATAAAGAGACAAAAGAAGATGCCTACTAAACAGGTTTGATTTTTTTCTGGTCCCTTTAAAAAAAAAATTAAGTTTCCATATACAAGTTCAGGAAGATGAATCCATTAAACCTTTCTTAGGCATTCAGTCCCTTTATGGGTTAAAGTCTCTTTTGGTGTTCTGAACAAAGACCACTTCACAGAAATAAAAGCAGTTGACTAAACTAATATTTCTTTCAGAGTATTTGTGTAGCAGAAGTTGCTTACTAGTGCTGGTCAAGCCTCAAAATTTCTGTTCTAGGGAATGTTGACATTTTAAATTTATGTTCTGCTCTGCAAGGGAATGAGACAGCAGATCTTGAAATGGAATTTCTGGGAAAATTATTTTGGAAGAAATTAATTTCAGAATCTTAAAATGTATCAGAAGTCCTAAGTTTTGTGTGAGGTTTTTTCATTGTTATTTAGATTATTTTACATTGCCTCATCACATGTCAGTAGTAACAGCATATATGCTGCAGTTTTAGTGCAAAATTGCTTAACTACCATATAAATAAGATACTTTTTGATCTAGAAAAGCAGGCAAGATGTTTCAGTAAGTACTAAGTCATATGAATCAAGTAATAATTTTTTCCAGTTTACCTCATTGAGGTCGCTTGCTTAGATACATCAGGAAGGATTTGGCTGTAGCATCGTGGTGCTTGAGGTTTGATGTACGTGTGTTTGTTCCTTTGTTTTGTTTTTTACTGTGTTTTTTCCTCACTCCAAAGATTTGCAGGGGAGATTTTAGAATTAGTCTCTGTAACTTCAAACATGACTGCTCAGTCTGTGACTGCTTCTACTTTTAGTGTGTCCTGTGTTATAGTGTTAGTGTTGTACTCAAGCTACTAAGTTTTTGAAACATATATGCTGCATCTCAAGTTTACTGAGCTATTTGAAAGTCAATTTAAACATTTTAATATGTATAGGCTAGCCAAGTCCTGCTGATAGAAAACCACTTAAATGTTGTCCTTCCTTGGACTATTGCATCTCAACCTGAGAGGTCTGAAGGAGCTTTCTAGCTCTTAACGTTTTGTAGGATAGGAAAGAGAATGTGAAAAAGAGAGAGGAAATACATATGCAAGGTATCACCATAGTATCCAATATTTGAGTTACTGAGTTATATTATTATCTGAATTCACCTTGAGTGGGGGTTGTTAGACCCCGACTCCATGCGGCATCCAACGACTAGGGAGATGATGGTCCAATTGCTCGTGGATCCTGGTACTCATTAGCCAAAGCAAAGCAGGGAGCAAACACCAGCACACATTGCTTGCAACAGCTTTATTCAGAATAGAGACAGCTTTGGACAATGTCCCAAAAAACAACAACTGGGGACCTGCCCTGAACAACAGTTCTTTTGAACATTTATACATCTTGGTTCATAGATATGAACATATATCCTGCCTCGTCCCACCTTTGGTTCCACCCATTTTCCTCCCATCTCAAGCTCCACCTCTGTTTACTGGTTGCTTCCTTAGCATGGTATCGCCTATGCATTTCATTCATTTACATGCCTCTCTGCTAAGAGTACATGCGTAAAACTTTGACCCCTATCTTCTTTTGGTCACTTTGCAGTTTCTCACTGGTTCTTGCTGGTTTTCTTGCTGACTTCCCCATCTTCAAGGCTGTATCTCTGCTTTTGTCTCCTGACACTAGTTGCTTAACGCATCATGCACTTTGCACCCTATCCTTTTGTTAAGAATCCGCTTTCTTAAGCATTAGCCAAGTAGCTGCTTTTAATATATCATCCAGCCTTGTGACCAGCAGCTTTTGCTGAGACACAGGAAAAAACTTCATTCAGCTGCACACTCAGTAGTCCCCAAATTCTATACCGTTACCCCAACATCCAAAATCCATATTGTTACCCTAGCAGGGGTCAATATATTTCCTGATTTTTTTTGAGTGCATCAAGTGATTAATATTCTTTTTAATCCTTTCAAATGATAGAGAAAGCCAGGGACTAGGAAAAAGTGAACAAGGAAAGGAAAATCTTAAGACTTTCCCATTTCCTGTTGTCAAAAACTACTGTATAGCTCTCATAAAAATGAGATGTCTATCTCTTGAGACCATCCTTGTGATCAAAACCTTTCAATAAATATTAGGGAACAAAGAAGAATTGGTGACAGGGATGCTCTACTCAAGGCTTTCTGATATATTCCCTTATAGAATGGCATTGTTTGGTGCATTAAAACACCATATTTACTCAATTAGAAAATTACTTCCCCCTCACCCCCACCCTCAATTTAACATGGGGAAGTAAGCCCCTTGCCTTACAATCAAGCATGAGGCAGTGGAGTGGGGGGGGGGGGGGGGGGAGCAGGATACACACGCGCGCACACATGTGCATGCATACACACACATATCAAGTTTTAATGCAGAGCACAACTGGGAGAACTGTATTCAAACTCCAGTAGCAGTAATTTATAGTTCCCTTTGCATACTAATAATTTCTTTAGGCAAATTGAAGGAAAGAAATGCCTTTATTAATAAGAACAATACTTCTAAATATAGCAAGCACAAGGATAATTTGCACTAAAGCAGATAAGTTGAAGTACCAAATGAGGGAAATAGTTACAGTGATGAACCTTGGAGGATCATGAACCTACCAATAAGATACATGCTTGTCTCATCTTGCTGTTTTGTGCCATAGTCATCTGGCTAAATACTGCCTGTATGTCCAGGGCCTGACTAATTCTGATGGAGGCATTGGATTAGACTCTAAGCATCAGTTTATTTTAAATGTTCTGTATTGTTTTACTGTGAAATAATGAATAATAGGTCACGGTGTTTTATTTATAAAGTGTCCAGGTCATTAACAAAGGCTCATAAAATAGACAAGGAAAAATCACATGAGGATGTGGCTTCAAATAATTCAGAAAGATTGGTACTATTTGGCTGCTGTGTAGTACTATTCAAAACACATCACAAAGTATAGTAAGTGTCATTATTTCTGTCTTACTGATGAAGAAATGGAGTCACTGAAAAGCAAAATGAGATCACTCAACAGGTCAGGCAGGGCTAAGAGAACATAGCTCTGTTGACTCCTGGTATAGTGCCTTACCTGCTGGGCATTATTATTTCCCAATAAGAAATCATTTGCAAGCATGAGGGAGGAATGTACTAAATTTGGGATCATAATACATTTTGTCCTGATAATAAAAGTGAACCATCCTTTGAAAAAAAAAATACACATCAGTTAATGAGATGCTATAAGTCACGGCATGTTGAGCTAGGAGGAATGGATGGGTTACTTGATGGCTTTGCATGGATCATAATCACTTCTTTTCCTGGCAGGGAATTATATGTTATATATGGCAAATCATAATGGACAAGGGTGAGACCGTGATTACAAAATTTCATCCTTAAAAAGAACTGGAAGGATGTTTTGTATGCCACAGTGTTACTAATAGAGCATGGTCTTGTGTTGCGTCTGTTGATTTAAGGAAGGCATTGCCCTTTCTGCTACATGCATGAAATGGAGTAGACTGGGAAACAGGCTTCATCCATTCTGTTATCTCCTTTGCTATCAACTTGGTGTAGAGGTCAGTTTTACAGCAAAGTGTGTTGGTAAAAGAGAAGTGTTGCAGGGGGTCTATATTAACTCTTACTAGGTGCATCTACATGAGATGTTTACTGTGGGGCTGACTAAATAGCTCTGCAGTAAATCATCAGTATCTGCATGTGAGGTGCTATTAGGCCAAAGTAAACTAATTAACTCTGCCATAGGATAGTACTGCCCAACACAAGTACTCTGCTATGGTGGAGTTATTTACTCCTCCACAACACACACATGTAGATACTGACTGGAGCTGGCTGGGACACAAGGGTGCTACAGTGTGGGGCCCTACACTATAGCTCCTTTGTGCCCAGCCAGTCACTTAGCAGCATGTTGAGCTGGGCTGAACCAGACCCATGCTGGCAGGTTGACCCCCAAGGCCTCCTGCTACCTGGAATTGCTCCATTCTGGCTTCAGGTGCTGTGATCCCAGGAGCACATGTAAATGGTGCGCCTGGGAACAATAATCTCTGGCACAAATTGCACTGGAATTTAGTGCGTCAAATTAAACACATACACAGACACACCCACTGGGTGCATCTACACTTGCACTTTACTGCAGAGTTGACTAATTAGCCTCTCAGTGAAGTGTCACTGTCTACACATGCACCAGTATTAGGGCACAGTAAGTTAATTAACTCTGCCATAGGATTGTGCCATCAGGGACAGTGCTGTCCTATGGTGGAGAAATTACGTTGCCTGAAACGTATGTGTAGACAGTGACAGGAGCACAAGGGTGCTAATGTGCAGGGGCTGCCTGCTGCCTAGCCCTGCACTTTAGCACTCTCTGCCGCCTAATGCTGCCACCCAGAGTGTGGGGCTGAGCCCCTGGGCCACCTGCAAGCCCAGGGCTGCTCTGCCTCAGCTCAAACTGTTGTGGTCCCAGGTCCACCAGAGTTTACTGCTCTGGAGTTTATTGCTTCATGTTAATAGCTTGTGTTGATGTATCCACTGACCCAAAATTTGATTAGGAACTCAGAAAATGCAACACTAGAACAATCCAATGTGTGTACATAGTTCTGTACTTTGTCCAGTAGGGTAGAAAAGTTGAGAAGAAAGTTAAAAACTCTCAGAAAGATTGCTTTAGCAGTGAAGCTGATAGCTTTTCCTTGAAGTTGGATAGCAGGCCTTACTGGCTATATCCTGGAGCACAACCCTGTCCATCTCCCTCTAATTTTATTCTGACAAATATAATTAAGTTTATTTGTATTGTTCATGCAGGCATCTTTTTTTTTATTCCTACTAGATTTCCCAACATCTGTGAGTTCTACGGAGTAATTAAATGTTGCATTAACAGTTTAAACTTTGGCACTTTTAAAATTACTTTTGTTCTTCTATTATTAGAAAGGAAATAGAAATGCCCAAATGACTGTTTCTATACTGTTCTTCATTTTATGGGCTTTTACTGTAGTCACCCATCGAAACAAACGGTACTAGCATTTTAAATCTTGACACCTATGGCAACCTTCCTCCACCTATAATAATTGTCATTGCCCTTCCTTGGCTGTTTCTGTTTCAGCTGTAATCTTTTTGAGTTGGTTTGCCTAGAAGTTGACATGCAAGTCAAAATCATGGCATAATATGGTCCACTGAGGTGCTCTTTGTCTAGGAATTTCCTTCTTGCTGAGAATGAAAAATAAAAATTTGGGAGAAGGCTTTATCTATTGAGAATTCTCTCACTGATTTCTTAACTTTTAAAGGTTTAGACAGGTATCCCAACTTCTGGCTACTTTACACAAACTGTATCTATTGACATTCACATATCACTATTCCAAAGGCCCCATAATTACCAGTTTCAAGATTTGGATCTTAACAAAAGATTTACATTAAAACGTGTTTAAAAACATAACGTAAATGTAAGAACTATTTGTTAGAACTTGCTGAACCAATCCAGAGGATTTTTTTGCGTGTTTTCATCTGTTTATACACAGGTCAAGATGAATTTACTAAAACTTTTGGCTCTTTATCCAGATTGATATCAGAAACTGTGTTTATCTGAGATGATATGAACCATTCTAGAAACCTGCTATACTTTCTTTTATAGTCATTATTTGAAATATTTATATAAATGAGGAGGTGTCCCTGATGTCCTGCTCCCAATTTTGCTCTCCTATTTAAGTGATGTAAATTTTTTATGATGAAACTTTCTTAGTTCATTTTTAATTCTATAAAAGCTCAATACAGGTTAAAAAGTCAGGAGGAAAACTTTATTGTTTAATATTTAAAACGTTGCTTAATATTTAAACATTGTATCTCCTCAGATTATAATACTATTTAAATCAGAATGCGCACTATTTACTGAAGGTGGCACAAATGATGCCCCATTTTAATCAGAAGTTCAAAAAAATCAAAGCATAGATATCTTAGACCTTGTGCAGTCCCTTAGATCTCAATTCAGGAAAGCACTTAATGTCTGCTCTGCTTTTATTCAAGTTAACACCCAAGTCAAACACTCAAAGTATATTAATAGTTTGCTGTAAAGTCCATAGAGTTAGGTATGAGCTTAAATATTTTGCCACATTGGGGTTTGTCATCTGTGAAAATAGATGAAGTATTTTCAAATCAGAGTTCTTTACTTGTGGCAGTATTTTATATTCACTTTGTGCAGATATAATATCAAAGACAGTGGTTCTCAACATTTTTTAGATTCAAGCCAACCCTTGGAAAAATAATAGAGCAATTCTTCTGTTGCAAATAACTTAGAAAGATCAACATGTCTTTGACACTTTGAAATTCAATGTGGCCTAAAGGATGGGGTGCTATTCTCTGTGGCAGCGGAGTTCTATTGGCCACATGCACAATTGGACTTCCAGATCGCAACCCCCAAGGCTCCCAGATTGCAACCCAGAAGTATGGCAGGCATGCCAGAGGATGCTATTCCCAGGTCAAGCCCAGCTTATAAGGACTCAATGATCCCAATGGAAGGGGAGGAACATGGTGGCAGAGCTTAAAAAAATCACCTGGAACAGGCAGGTGGGAGGACCAGAAGCCACTATGGCAGTACAGCAGCAGCTGCATGCCTGAGGAATTGCCCTGGCAGGGGTGAATGGTGGGAACCATGGCAGCAAGTGGCTCTCATCAAAGCTGGCTTGGAGGAGCTGGGCAGCTTACAGAAGGTAGGGACTGGCTCTCCGTGATGGTGGGCTGGAACGACCTGCAGGCAAGACAGAAAGTTGTGAGTTAAAGGGCTGAGCAAAGGGAAAGGGGAACCAACTTTCCAGAGTCTCAGCATACAGACTGCTTTTGATATGGACTTTTTACTTCCTGAGCGGAGGAGATACACTGGTGTTGAGGATTTCATTTCTTTTATCCTCAACACCGGAAAAGGACTTTGGGAAAATTTTCTGAGCATTCTTTACCTCTGTCATCTGGGAGGCGCCAGGCAGGGTATAGGGGAGGTGGAGCCCCAAGACGCAAGACACATGGCTTCTGTGTGAGGGCTGTATGAGAGTGTTAAAGATCAGCCTCTCTATTTTCTATAACACCAAAGACATGGTAGGCAAGAACTTATAGCGGTCATGCAGATGCATGAACTGGCAAACTGTCTACATACCAGGGAACCACTTTAATTAAATCACCAACAGTGTAATGTGTATTCAGCATCCTGCACTTCAAAATGGTGATGGGGTCACTTTAACTAAAGCTTGTTTGATGAGCTTTATTTAAAGTGTCCCTGCTGCCATTTTGAAATGTGGGGACACTGAATACACAAAACACGGAGGCTGCTGGAGCATGCTAATTAGCACACTCCAGCAGACACGTAGCAGACTTGATTAATCGAGTCTTCTCCAACGCATGCTAACTAGCACACATTGGAGCACAGTTCTGTCATGTATATAGATTCTGAGTGATTATTGGTTTAAGTCCCACCTATGATTTCCATTTGAAATCTCTGGTTTCAGCTTGTGAAATATTATGTAGTCATTTGTACACTTAACAGTGCTAATATTGTGCAGCACCCTTACAAGGATCTCATGGCACCCTAGAGTGCTCTGGCATTCCAGTCAAGGTGGAAAGAAGTGGAGATTTGGGGTCATTTTCTTTTAAAATACCTTTTCAACTACTTTCTGGTATGTAAAGATCAAACTTCTGAATTGGAAAAAAATGTGCAGTATGTTCTTTTAAATAGGGTTTCTCCTGTGGATTTGCTTGGAATTACTATCATTCAGAAAGGTATCTCTGGGCAAGCATTATCATATTCTTCTGAGAACATTATTGTTTCCCAGTCAGCGGTTGCTCTGTATTTCATACCAGTGCATTTTCAACTTGATTTGCCTAGTAAATCAAAGCTCCCATTGAACTTACAGCATGGACAAATGTTCAATTGGAGCTGTTTCAAAAGGGGAGGGGGAGGTGCTGGTCCTGACAATGCAGCAACTGTTATGTTGCAACAACTATGTGTGTAGAAGCCTGTAGAGATACAGATGTACCAAAACTGCTCCAGCTTTTACCTTACTTTCTGGATGAAAATTGGGGAGTAACAGCTCACTGGTATCATTACAGGATCTTGCACACATAGTAGTTAGAGCATAGCAGCTGCCGTGCACTCCCAAATTTAACTCTACCCTTCATAGAATCATAGAAGTAGGGTCGGAAGGGACCTTGTAGATCTTCAGGTCCGACCCCCTGCCTGGGCAGTGTCGCAGGGCACCTTGGTGCTCTGCTCCTAAAGAGTGGAAACTGCCAGGGAGAGAGCCCTGGCAGGACATAACAAGCATAGCTGCGGGTTGCCCGGGGCAACCAGGAAGTCAGCTGACCGGAGGGGGCAGGGCCTGGCCCTCATAAAGCCCAGGGCTGAGGCCAGGCTAGCAGTTCTCTGCCAGCAGCCAGAGAGGCAGGAGCTCCCTCAGCCAGGATGTGGGAAGAAGCCTGACTGCAAGTACAGCTCATGATAGCTCTGGAGGCTTGAGCAATGATGCTAAGTTATAGCCAGGCGACTTCTGTTGTTATAGCCAGAGGGCGTGTGTTTGAGTTATAGCCAGGAGGCTCGAGTTTGTGCTGTTACGTATTACACCGGTGGCTAGGGTGAGGCTATTAGGGGTTGGAGGAGGCCTCATCGGGGACTCACAATGTAGTGTGAGGACCCCGGCACCAGTGAGGGCGCAGCATACTCAGGAGGGACCCACAGTGCTGTGGGAGCCCCAGCGCCAGTGCGGGTGCAGTGTTCTCAGGGAGAACCTCCAGCGGTGGGAGAACCCCAGTGCCAGGGAGGGCGCAGTATCCTCATCGGGGACTCACAGCGGAGCGTGAGGACTCCGGCGCCCAGGAGGGCGCAGCATATGAGGTGTATAGACCCCAGCCCTAGAGAGGGGCACTTTTGAGAAGCCCAGGTGTGGGCGTGGCGAGCCCCAGAGAGGGGACCATACTGAGTAGCCCAAGTTGGGCACAGCGAGTCCCAGAAGGGGGGTCGCACTTCTGAGAAGCCCCAGTGCGGGTGTGGCAAGCCCCAGAGAAGGGGTACTACTGAGAAGCCCCAGTGCAGGTGTGGCAAGCCCCAGAGAAGGGGTACTACTGAGAAGCCCCAGTGCAGGTGTGGCAAGCCCCAGAGAAGGGGTACTACTGAGAAGCCCCAGTGCAGGTGTGGCAAGCCCCAGAGAAGGGGTACTACTGAGAAGCCCCAGTGCAGGTGTGGCAAGCCCCAGAGAAGGGGTACTACTGAGAAGCCCCAGTGCAGGTGTGGCAAGCCCCAGAGAAGGGGTACTACTGAGAAGCCCCAGGGTGGACGTGGCAAGCCCCTGTGGAAGGTAGAGTACTGTGGTAAACCCCGGAAAGGGCAAAGTACTGTGGTAAACCCCAGTGAGAGGGGGTAGTGGTGCGGTGAGCCCGGGAGAAAGGGGGTAGTGGTGTGGTGAGCCCTGGAGAAAGGGGGTAGCAGTGCAGTGGGCCCAGGAGTCAGGTGGCATAGCCGAGAAGTCCCAGAGGGGGCACAGAAGTCCCCAGGAGAGGGGTGGCGTTATAGAGAGGTCCCCAGGAAAGGGGCGCTGGTACAGAGAGCCCCAGGAGAGGGGCGACGTTACAGAGATGGCCCAGAGTGGATGCCGAGAGCCCCGGGAGAGGGGCAGCATTAGAGGAG
>NW_005841873.1:2094694-2112268 GCF_000455745.1 Alligator sinensis
GAACTGGACACAGTACTCCAGCTGTGGCCTGACCAGTGTCGCGTAGAGGGGGAGGATCACCTCCTTGGACCTACTTGAGATGCACCTGTGGATACACGATAAGGTCTGGTTAGCCCTGCTGACCGCGACCTCGCATTGTCGGCCCATGTTCATCTTGGAGTCAACGATGACTCCAAGATCCCTTTCTGCCTCCGTGCGCTCAAGAAGGGAGTTTCCCATCTTATAAGTGTGCTGCCGGTTACTACTGCCCAAGTGCAGCACCCTGCACTTGTCAGCATATGAAACGCATCCTGTTTTTGTTAGTCCACCCCTGCAACCTATCCAGGTCTTTCTGCAGTCTTTCCCTCCCTGCTAACGTGCCCACCTCACCCCAAATTTTGGTATCATCAGCACATTTGATTAGGTTGCTTTTCACCCTGTCGCCCAAATCGCTGATAAAGAAATTGAACAGCGCGGGCCCAGGGACCGAGCCCTGGGGGACTCTGCTGCCCACTTACCCCCAGGTTGAATGTGACCCGTCCACCACCACCCCCTGAGTACAACCCTTCAGCCAATTCGCAATCCATCTGACCATGTAGGCATCAATGCCACAGTCACCTAGTTTTTTAATGAGGATGGGGTGGTCGACAGTGTCAAAGGCCTTGCTGAAGTCCAGAAAGACTACATCCACGGCGACACGTGCATCCAATGCTTTTGTGACCTGATCGTAAAAGGCAATCAGGTTCGTCTGACATGACCTGCTCCTAATGAAATCTTAGTGCTCTTAGTGAAACCTTAGAAGCTCTTTAGCTTCCAGACAGAATCCAGGCATGGACTCACTTCTTCACCCTTTTCCTTGAAAGTGCCTTTTGCATCTTGCACTAATAGCCACAGGTTCCACCCAAAGACTGCAGTAGTTATGTAAATTCATGTAATTAATTACATGAGACATTTACTGAAGAGTTGCCTAATTTGCTCCACAGTAAAACATATCCATCTACATGTGTGGTACTATTAAGCTGGAGTAAACTAATTCACTCCACCACAGGATAGTACTTGTGAACACAAGTACTGTCCTGTGGCAGAGTTATTCACCCAACAGCAGTGCATGTGTAGACATTGAGGGGACTGGCTGGGGCATAAGAGTGCTTCAGTGTGGGGGCTGCCTGCCCGCTAGCCCCACACTGAAGCACCCTTGTGCCCCAGCCAGCCCCTCCACAGCATGTTGAACTGGGTTGGAGCAGCCCTGAGCTGACAGGCTGACCCCCCAGACCCCTGCCATCCAGGGCTGCTCCAACCCAGCTCAAAATGCTGCAGTCCTAGGCGCACACATAAATGCTGGATCTGGGAGCAATAAACTGTGGTGCAAATTGTGCTGGAGTTTACTTATGAGCATTCATCCCACATGTAGAGGTGCCCGCTGTTGTGAAAAACACACTTTGGGTTTCAGAGGGAGTGGGGTTACTGGACTGTTACTTGGGTTGCTCCTTCACTTCTGGTGCTGTGCAGGGGCTGGCTTTCTTCTTGGGGCTGGTGCTGTGCAGGGGCTGGCTTTCTTCTTGGGGCTACTTGACTTTCTTCTTGGGACTGTTCAGATCCATTGGGGCTGTTCAGATCCATTGGCTACAACCTTTTAGGAGTAGCAAGCTGAATTAACTGATCCTGGTTGGAAGGCGGGCTGCTGCTTCTGACCCAGCCACCGCCACCACGTGATCCCCAATACATTGCCACTGACCTGCTGCTACATTGGCGCCAATAACCCACACTGCCAGATTGCAGCTGATAAACCAGCTTTGTGAGCCAGATGCACTCACTTGGCGGGCCAGATCCAGCCTGTGGGTTATAGGTTAACAGCCTCTTCATAGGTAGATTTTGGTCCTCCTTGTCAGTGCTTGCTTATGATTGTAGAGTGTATTTGCAAAACACCTCAGAAATTATGGCTCTATTTCCCTCAGTCTGAGAAAATTGTTCAAGGCTAAAGTATTTTATTACTTACATTCTCATTTTTTTTATCATTTGCCAGATACGCAGAAGTTAATTAAAACACTCAGACTGAACTTCTCAGCAAGAGAGAATAAATGCTGACTTTTAAGTGTGAGCGTACGTGTTTAGCCTTATGCAACCACCCTCTAATAAACAGAGTTTCTCTTTCATCATTTTAATAGGTCTTGATAGTTGAGTACCAAATATGTCATGGCCAACTTTGTGTTGCCAAAGGTCAGTTATTTTGGTGGTGACATTGGTTCCTTAATTGGAATTTTATTAGTTACCTTAACTGAGTTGCTCTTAACATCAGATGGTGCTTTGGTAACTGTACCTCAACATTACACCTAAATAAACAATAATTAAAATCCAAATGTTTTCTTTTAACAGCTCTTTAAGATTCCCAGCTACTTAGTGTTTCCTGTCTCCACCCACTCTTGTGCACTATAGCAGTTAAGTAGGGCAGCTGCTTTGGAATGATTAGTATTACTATTCATCATTTATCCTTTTTTCCTCAAATAAATAAAGCAACCTTTGCCATATTTTTCTTATGAAATTTTGTATCTTATTAGCTAAATGATGGTCAAACCCTTCCTCTCTTTCTTCATGAGTTCTTAAAGTAAGTCACATCTGTTATGAAACCATTACAGTTGACCAGAGGATAGGCATTAAAAATACATAGCATATTACAGTGCATCATTTATACTTAATATGTGCAGTAGGTAATCATTTAAATAACTCACTTTGCCACATTTGACCCATTTAGCTTGTGTGGTTATTTCTTAAATGTGCCCTTTTGGAACTGCATTACAAAAGCAAAGCCTGCTTTCTCTTCATCCCTTCACCCCATGCCACTAATAAACTGTTTGGCAGCTGTTTTTTTCCCCTTTCCTATTCTTAGTTTAACCTGCACTTTCCACTTTTTCTCCTTAAACTCCCCCTGAAGGCATTTCAAAATGCTGCATTGTATTTTTGAGCAAACTGTAACATCTGGTAGAGATACCATTTTGGCTTTTAATGTACTGTTCAGAAGGTTTGGACATGAAATTTATTTATTATTGTTCTTATGAAAGTCTTTTCAGTCAGCTTTCTAAAGTAATCTCCAAAATCTTGTTTAAAAGAAATAACACAGCAGTAGTAAATTAGGATCTGATCATAAACGTCTCTCTGATTTTGTTGACCATTGAAACACTTTTATATTTAAGAATTAGTGCTCATCAGTGCATTAGGGAATATGAATAACTCATTAGCCTTGTCTTGAGATTTGCTTGTATGTTAGGGCAAGGATTTCTTAAAGTGATATATTTTATTGGACCAATGGTATTAGTATAATTGGGATATAGTTAGACAAGCTTTTGAATGCAAGACATGCTTTTTCAGGTCTCACCAGAACAAGTCAAGCACAGCATAGTAAAAAACAGTTGCATGAAGCGGTGAAAGAAATTGCCAGGGGTAGCAGACACACAATTAGCAGAAGAAAAGAGGCTGATTACTTGGAGAATAAGGCTTATTAAAAGGGAAGAGGATCATTTTTACCTTTCATGTGTGGAAAGAATGTAGGAGCCAAGTAAATTATAATGTGCCATAAAACCAATATCAGTGTTAATTTCTTAGTTCTTAGTGTCCAGCCAGTTTATGATTTTTTGTCCTCAAGTTTGCTTTTCAAATGTGTTAGGTAGATTTCTCTTGAGTATGATGATAGTGAGGTAATAGAGGGCATGGTTGTTCTGTAAGAAATGTGTTCCTAATAGTATATGTCTGTCTCTGTCCTTTATATTTTATTCTGGGAGGGTTCATTCTGGTGTGTAGTTGCTGCTCAGTTTCACCCAGAATGAAAAGATGGCTTCAGCAATTCATGCATAAATGTCTAGAAAGTAACAGACTTTCAAAAATCTGGAGAAAAGCTGATGTCATTGCTATCCTGAAACCCAATAAAACACCAGAGGATCCAAAGAGCTACTGACCCATCTTACTATTCTGTGTTACATACAAAATCATGGAGTGCATAATCTTGAATAGAATAGAGAACATAATTGATCCCTGGCTCCCAAAAGAACAAGCTGGCTTCCAGAAAAAGTGGTGTACCACCGATCAAGTTGCATTACTTACACCTGACATAGAAAATGGCTTTGAAATGAGGCAGAAAACAGGCAAGGTTTTTATCAACTTCATAGCCACCCATGCCACTGTACGGCATGTGAATGTTAAGCGTCAGTCCCATTTTCTTGTATGCCTTGGTAAAGACATCGACGATTGCCTTGAAGGTCTGCTTCTAAGTCAGCACACACAACAGCATCATCAGTGTACTGGAGCTCAATGATTGGGGGCTGGGGTGGTCTTAGTTTGGATCAGAGTCGGCTGAGATTAAACAGTTTACAATCAATTCAGGAGTTTAGCTCCACTCTGGCTGGAAACTTGTTGGTGGTCAGATGTAGCATTGCAGAAAGGGATATTGAGAAGAGTGTTGGAGTGATGACACAACCTTGCTTAACTCCCATTTTAACCTCAAAGGGATCTGTGATAGATCCATTACTGAGAACCACCACTCACATACCATCATGGAGCAGGTAGAAAATGATGACAAATTTTGGTGGGCATCCATACTTCAGAAGGATTCTCCACAGAACGTTTTGGCTGACAGAGTTGAAAGCCTTTGTGAGCTCAAAGACGCCCATGTGGAGCTGTCTATGTTGTTCCTGGCATTTCTGCTGCAGCTGGTGAGCTATGAAGATCATGACTATGAAGATCATGCCTCTTGATGCCCTAAACCCACACTGAGATTCTGGGAGGAGCTATTCAACAAGTGAAAGGAGATGGTTCAGGAGTGTTCTTGCAATGATCTTTCCTGTGGTGGACAGAAAGGTTATTTCTGGTAATCCAGATCCATGGTGAGACTCTGGAGAACTTTGAGTATTTCCCATTCCTCAGAAGCCATCTCTCACAGAAAGCTGACATTGACAAAGAAATCCAATGTTGCCTCACATATGTAAGTGCAGCCTTTGGACACCTGAAGAAGTGAGTGTTCGAAGATCATGATGACAAATCCAAAACCAAGCTCATGGTTTATCAAGCAGTTGTGATCCCCACATTGCTGTATGGAGCTGAGACATGGACAACATACAGGAGACATCTAAAGTTGTTGGGGAAGCACTATCAACATTGCCTGTGGAAGATCTTCCAAATCTAGTGGGAAGGCAGATGCACCAATGTTAGCATCCTCCTGCAAGCAAACACCATGAGTACCGAGTCAATAATCATCTGACAATAACTTCATTGGGATCCGGATGTCTGTCCAGACTCCCAAAGCAAATGTTATACTCCCAGCTCAGCCAAGGCATACGGTCAAAAGGAGGGAAGAGAAAGCACTTCAGGGATGTGCTCAAGGCCAACTTAAAAAAAATGCAAGATCAATGTCAACTCATGGGAGACTATTCCCCAGGACCACTCCGAATGGAGGAAGACTCTTCTTCAGGGATCTTAGTACTTTGAAATCTCATGACAACAACAGGAGATGAAAAGGTGGGAGCAGCAGAAACAGTATGTCTTGGATTCAATCAAGAATCCAGCTCTAACCACCCTACACAGAAACACATGTCTGAGCTGCAGTAGAGTCTGTCACAAGCCATCTTTGGACACTCTGATAAGACAATCATCTTTGACTGTGAGGGCTTGCCGAAGAAGAAGATAGTGTCAAAGCCTCAAATATAAACTGCACCCTATGATATCTGACAGCAAGCTATGTGCTTTCATCATGAATGTGATCTTCAGTAGATCATTCAAACTCACTGCTAGCCAAGGAGAAAAAAGTAGAGTACAAAGTCTGAAGAATGGAGACCCCCAAGAGTCAGTGTTTATACCAATACTTTTCATTGTATATATCTCAGACTTCTTGTATACAACATCTAAGCAATACATGTACCCTGACAATGTTGCCATAGTAGCCCAAGGAATAGATATGACAGAACTGGAAAAGATACTGAATACTGACATGGAAATCACTGCTGAGTATCTCCACAACTGGTGTTTAAATTTGAGCATCAATAAATTGGTATCTTCAATCTGCCACCTAGACAGTTGTCAAACCACAAGTACTTTGAATATCAGAGTAGGCAACCATGTCCTTCCCCATGAGCATACCCCAACCTACCTATGAGTCACATTAGACCATACCCTCACCTATAAGTAGGGACCTATTTAATTTGCGGTATTGCATATTTTGTGGAAACTGCAAAATCTAGAATTGTCCACAAAATCCATGATATCAACAAAAAATATCCTTAATAAAATGCTGGTTCCCCAGTAGGAGCCAGTAGTCTTCACTGCTAGGACAGGTAGGGGCTGGCTGGCAGGGCGCACAAAGGGCAGCAGACAAGATGGTAGCTGCCCTTCATCTCTTCTTCCCCCACTGGGACCTTTCCACCAATTAGCGCTGAGGGGTGGGGCTGCCTCGAAATGACAGCAGAATTAGAACTTTACACTGCAATCCACCTGTGAAAATTGGTTCCCTCAGTGACTTTGGTAACCTCCTACTTATAAACATCACGTTCAGGAGGGCTGTGTAACAGGAAACCCTAACGCTGTTACTAAGAAACAGGGTGGTCCCTTTAAATCCAGAACCTTCCAGTCACGGCCGGCTGGTCAAGTAGGGGTTAAGGCTCAAGCCCTACCAACCAGTCAGGTGACAGGAAGAGGAAGGCCAGGATCCTGCAAATGGGAAGTGGAGAAGGCCAGAGGGGCAGCAGGGAGGGGGACTCCCAATGACCAGGGTGCCATGGCTGCAGTCTCTGTCAGAAGACTACGTCATGCTGTGAGCCATCCTCATGATCATCTAAAGTAAGCAAGCATGTTGCTCTCTTGTTTCTGTATTATCATTTTTCCATTATATGGCCTTAGAAGCCTATGTTTTGTGTTGAATATTAAGACCGGTGGTTTGGGTGAGGCTATTTGGGGAAGGAGGAGGCCTCAGTGGGGGCCCACTGCAGTGTGGGGACCCCAGCGCCAGAGAGGGCGCAATATTTAGGGGTGAGCTGACCCTAGCGCTAGAGAGGGTGCAGTATTTGGGGGTGAGCTGATCCCAGCACCAGAGATGGTGCAGTATTCGGGCATGAGCAGACCCAGTACCACAGAGGGCACAGGAGTCCGAATAAGGTTTTTTTTGAGAGATAGAGCCTGGGAGTCAAACCCTGATTAGTGGGTTTTTTGACTAACAGGCCTAGCTAGAGAGGAAAGGGGTAGGCCCACAGCGGCCGAGACCCCAACATAAAGAGGAATTTATAAATACCGTCTGTGAGGCTTGGGCTGTGGTGTAGGGGAGGAATGGAGCCGCAGATAGTGCCCCCTGGCATCGGGGCATACAATGTGCAGCCTTCCACTTAATTAACAAAAATTAATTAACAACAAGGTGTGGCAGGAAAGAAGGTGGGCGGTTGGCCCATAACAGGTGGGCGGGGCCACCAGTAGACGGACCCCGAGCAAGCCCCACCCCATTACAGGCTGCAATAAAGTCTCTGCACAGGTAGATGCCTTTAGCCAGCATGACATGGGATGCTAACTTCAAAGTTCTCAGAACCACTGCACTTGCAATGATATATGCCCCAGCAGGATATTATGCTCCTGTATTGTTTAGAAGTTGTCACACTAAGAAGCTTGACACTGTATTTAACAGTGCACTGAGACTCATAACAGGCTGCACAACTTACACACACCCAGATGTACTCCCTGTACTCTTGGGCATTAGACCAAGTGATATAAAAAGACAAACCCTAACCTCATTACTGGCAATAGAGGCAAGACATAATGAAAATCACCCGCTCCATCAACTATTAACTGAAGACCTGAACAGATGGAGGCTTAAGAGGCTTAAAAGTTGTAAACCATTTGCACATGACACCCACAAGCTCCTGGAAGAGATTAGGGATGCTGAACCAAACCTATGGGCAACAACAGAGTGGGCCAACTTCTGGGAAAGGTCAGGCTTATTCCTACAGTGTTTTACACCAAACAAATCCTCCATTGGGCATGACCTTGACAGAGAAGCATGGTTTAAGCTGAACAGACTGAGTTCTGGATATGGATATTTCAAAGCAACACTTCACAAGATGAACATCTTGGACAGCCCCCTGTATGAATGCAGTGTCCAACAGACAGCACAGCACTTAATCAAAAGTTGCAATCTTTACAAATGCCCAGAGCGGGTAGATTGGAATCTGCACATTGAGCGATAATACCAGACACTGGCTCATAGGTTTGGAAGTTGATATCTGACGCCATACTACATAAATTTCACCCACGTAATGGCCATGAGGTCACTTGGTGCATTGGATCAGACATGGGTAGGAACCATGGATTCTGATAGTTTTGTCATGGAGGTGTTCAATGTAGTGGCAGTGGAGATGTGTTGACAGGCTAAGCATTTCTTGCCAAGGTAAGGCTGTGTCCCACCTGATGTCTGTTGGGCAGTGGGAATTTTGCTTCTGATGTTGAGTTGGGAAAGATTAGGGGGTTATTTGAGAGGCATGACCAGAGGGGCTAGGAATATTTCTCTCAAGGTCTGATCTTTGTCAAGTACAGGCTGTAGTTGTTTGTTGATTCTTCTTATCAGTTAAAGTGTGGGATGGTTATCAGGGTTTATGGTTGCGAGGGCGGGGGGGAGGGGAGGGCATTCTTTTTGTGTTGTAGCAGGTTGCTATGGTGTATTTGGATAGCTTTTTCAAATGTACAGTCCATTTTTCTACTGGAGTATCCTTGTTGTATAAAAGCAGATTTTAGGCTGGCCAGGTGGGCATTACAGTGCTCTCCTCAGAGCAGATGCAGTAGCATCTGAGGGCCTGACTATAGTTAATAGCTTGTTTGGTGTGTTTAGGATGATTGCTAGTCTTGTGGTCATATGTCTGGTGATCTATGGATTTTATGTATATAGTGGTTTGCAGGGTGCCATCCTGGATATGTGTTATAATGTCCTGAAAGCTGATGTTAGTAGGAGTGGAAGTCAGTAAGTGAGTCCAGGTGTTCATGCCAAATAATGAACACATCATCTATGTAATGCAGGTGTAGTGCAGGTTTGATGGTGCATTTGTTCTATAACTGTTTCTTCCAGGTGGCTAATGAAAAGGTTGGCATATTGAAGGGCCATTTTTATGCTCACAGCTGTGTCCATGGTTATATGTTGGAGTCAATTTGATTTATTTCTCTATAGTATGCCTTTCTGACAGTTGACTGGAGGTTCCTGCAGAGAATTTTTGTAAAGAAAATCTTGCAAAATATGGCCTTGTTCACTGAAGATAAACTGGAATGCTGGTTCTAACTGAAGAGTATAAAGCAACCTTTGTTTCATTTAAACTATTAACTTGGAAGCCAAAGAAATCATCAATTTCAGTCAAACACCCAACTGTTGAAATTAAGGTGATACATGAAGTTAGGTCCTTCACTTTTCATTTGAATTTTGATCATAGTTAAACAATGCAATAAAGACAATGACAACTGCAATGCCATGTGGGTTTTGTAAGTTCACAATTATTTTAAAATCAAATTAAACACAAAAGGCTTCAAAATTGTCCAGGCAAGAAACATTTCCAAACGTAGATGACTACTCAATGGAAAAGATTTCCATTATTTGACCCATTGCTTTAGAGCAAGCACTTTGTCCACCTTGTTTTTCTATAGCAAGTAAGCATAATGCAGCCTCTATCTTGAATAGAGTTTCTGAGATTGCCAAAAGAATTACCCATCCATAATGTACATGAACAGTAAATGGATTTGCTATAACCTTCTAGATTTTCTGTCCTGGATCATACTAGTGATCCATTTAATCTAGTATCTTGTTTCTGATAGGGAGCTGCAGCAGCTATTCCAGATGATGCAACCTCCCATCCTGCCCAAGCCCCCGCTCCTCCCCCACCAATCCAGTAAATGACAAGTTATTTAAGAATATCAGAATACCTCAAAACTATATGGAACCACAGAAAATTGCCATCTACTTTTCCATTTAAAGGTAATAGTCTGAATACATGTGTTAACAAAACAACATGATTTCTGCCTGGTGCAACAATCACAGTTTGAGGCTGTAGATATGGTACGTAAAGCTTATTTTTCTTATTTACACTAGTTCATCACCTACTGGCCATTAGAGATAGGAGTGTTGTTGGTGTCTCCCCACTTACCCATTGGCCTTGCTTTTTTCAACCAGCACAATGTTCTAAGTCCAAAGAACTATCCAGTATAGTTCTTGCAGCTGTAGCAGGAAAGGAGGGACAGCAAGTCATACTGCAAAAATAAGAAGTGCAAAGGAACTAGATACTTGATGGAAATTAGATAATTACCCACTGAAGGATCATGCTGTGGCAGAGGTCTTGACATTATTAGCCACTGAAGGATCATGTGATTGCATTTCTATCGTCTGGATGATGCCTTACCTTGATAAATGGAAGAATATAGAATTACAATAGTATATTGACCACACTTCCACCATCCAAAAGCATTTCTTACTCAAGTAAGCATGCAAAGAGAGAAATTGCTGACTAAGAGGAGGCATTTCCTGTTTGCACTAAACCAACAAGAGGCTAGGTTGTGACTTGAGTCTTAGCCTTGAAGAAAGCAGCATGCCAGGAGCTGCCAGTGGTGACACTGTTATTCAGAGTCAAAATTCACCCGCAGGAAATGTAAGGGTGAAAGTGAGGTATTAGTGGGTTAACAGTTTGCTTTTATGCTGTAACAGTAACCAATTAACAGTGTGTTTGAGCAAAGCACATAAACATGCTCTTAAATCCAGTTGACTTCTGGGCACTCAGTTGGCACCGTTGTTCTTTAGAGAGCATGACGCATGCACCGGTGAGTTCTTTGATGGCTGCTGAATCTGATGCACAAGTGACAGTCCCACCCACAAGTAAGGCACACCCACACACTAGCAATGCTCTGAATCCAAGCAGCAAACTCTGTCCCCCTCTGTTGATTATCACAAAACTTAATCCAGTCTGCCTCACAGCACCTCGCTCCATCTGCAAGCTGAGTCCGCCAAGCAAAGCAGTATTCTGCACTCCTTTCCCAATCATCCCCAGAGATCCAAAGGATGCTAAGTCATCTTTGCCAAGACATCTTCTGGGTACTACCTCAATACTAATACTAAGAAAAATATTGTGTGAGTTAGGTGACCAGTTACACAGCATGAATAACATGTACCAGATTCCCAATGAGAACAGCTTTGAGCCTGAAAATTATTCATCCAAAGTAGCATAGTTGAAATTCACTCCATGCACCAGGCAAGCACAACTTTTATGAATGTCTTAAGTATCTCATAAGACCATTTCATCTGTAGGTAGATCATACATGTGCTACATGTTAGTCCTCTGCATAGGAATGCATTCTATGCTGGGAAACACTTACAGAAAACACATGCATGTTCAGAGAGTCAGGATCATTTTGAAAAACTTTCACGAACCAAAAGAGGGATTACATTTATCATGGAGATTATCAAGATGAATAGAATGATAGATTCTATTTAGCAAATATACAATAATTGCCATATTTTGTGTTAGCGCAGAAAATACAAAAAAAAAAAGAACTCAGCTATTTCCCTGGTTAAAAGAATTGATGCCAGTCGTACGAAATAATGAATCGATGAATAAGATATCAAGAACAGTATTTTGTAGACGGCAGGTATGGCAAAAGTTTAGCTCTGTTCAGAAGTACACTGCATATCGTGTGTGGATTATGTCCTTCTCAAATGATTCTATATTAGGGAAGATTAAAAACTCAGATGCTGCGGGGTTGTTTTTATGTGCTACCTGTGGAGAAAAAGCAGATTAAAACAGTACTGTGACAGCTTACACAAGGCAGGTTGAGTGGTGTTGTATTGATTATATTTCCACATTTTCAAGATGAAAAGATGCTAGCTTTGTCAATTCTTCTTCCTTATTCAGACAGAGTGGAATATTTCATCTACTGATTTATGAGTAATTCTAAACTTTGAGCACAAAATAGAGCAAATCCAGAAAAGCCCAGATACTGTGTAGATATTCTATATACTTGTTACATGAAGATAAAATAGATAATGCACTCAGAGAGGAACACTGGCCATCAAACTATATACATGGTGATAAAATGCACCATTTTTTTAGTGACTGATCTACAATGAGGTATTTTGAGAAAAATACGTGTGTACATTTAATCAAATTATTAGCAGAGCAGGATTTGTGTTAGGAAGCACTCTAGAGCTTTAAAACACATATTCTTACTAGTAAATATTAATTGAATGTTACTAGTAAATATTAACTGAATATTAATTGAATGAAAAACTAGTTTAATGGGGACAGCATGTTTGGCATTCTCCCAAAGATCCTGAAAGATTCTTTAAGCTTAACCTCTGTGCTTTAGATCTGGGACTAAATCTGTGCTAACTCTCAGTGGAGATAGAGGGCTCTCGCTCACTTTTCTGCCTAATTGTTTTTAAAAAATCTTCTAATGATTCCCTTTTTTCTACTTACACATAAGAAGCTAATGAAAATGAAAGTGAATGAGTTGAACAGAATCATTGTGTAGCAGTAGGATTTTGCAAAGTAGATCTAAGTAACTTAGGAGCTTGAATCTTATTGAAAGTCAAGGGAGAATCAAAGGATTTATATTCCTAAATTACTTAAGTGCTTCTGAAAATCCCAGTTTTAGGTGCACCTGAAGAATTAAACTTGGATCAATTTAAGCTGTTTAAGCAAATTTCAGTTTAACTTGTGGGAATTGTGGTCATGCAAGTTGCTGAATCAGGACCTTAAGGAAAAAAAATGCTAACAACTGGTAACATACTATGTATTAAAATGCTTATTTCAATTTAGTGATGCACTTGTGGGGTGCATTCCCATGAGTGGGAACATGTTTTCCTGGGGACAAACAGCAGTGGCACAACGTGTGCTGCTCAGGGTTTGAATTACAGGAGAGCTTGGGGAGCCGGTTGGGGGGCTGAGGACCCCCCATAAGAGACGAGAGCCCCTGTGTAAGATTTGAAAACAATTGTGGGGGGGAGGGGAGAGGTTCTGATTTTATTAGGGGATTGTGATGGTCAGCTCAATCTTTTTTGCAGACCCCCCACAAGAGTCAAAACATAATTTGAACCCTGGAGTCGCTGTTATTTGTCCCCAGGGAACACCTATGCCACATGCACTCTGGCACAGGGTACATTACCCTGGGAGGGGTAGGGGAGGCTGGGTCCAGCAACTATGCGTGCCAGGCTCTGTTTTTGGGTGGCATGTACTGCTGCCATGTGCACCAACCCACTTTTTTTAGGCATGCATTTTTTTTACCCCAAAACACGCTTCCTCCCTCCGCTCCCCCAACTGCAAATTAGCAGCATGGGGAATGCCTGCATGTGTGGCATACAGGCCATACACGCATACGGTATGTCTGCACTCATTTGGATGCACCCATGATGGCTATCCCTGACAGGACACAGATTAAGTAAGAGGAGAGGGGATTATCAAACTATGAAAAAGTTGTTAAGAGCTACTACACATCTTCCATGAGGTAGAAGTCATAAAACAATGTTACAGGGCAAGAGTTAGGGTCAGAAATTCAGCTGATGGGAGTATTTCTGTTGACATTAATGGTCTTATGAGCAGACCCTTAATAATATCTTTGAAGAAAGCCTTACTAAAACATTCAGCTGCCTCAGGTGCATTAACAGCAACAGTGGTTAAACAATGAAAACAAATGCTACCATTTTTTTTTCTAAGCTACGTGACCAGCTATGCCTGGCAATCTAAATAAAATACTTTTTGCTTTCAACATGTCCACCCGCACCCCTGGTCATGCTCATCCCTGTTCTTACTCCACCTCAGTAACCACTCATCCTTAATTGGTATAGGTTTTCATTGGCCACATCTACACAAGATGCTAACTGTGCAGTTGCTGCAGTGCACAGTTGCTGACTGCGCAATGACTATACAAGTACGAAATGACTGCGCAGTAACCAGGATTACTGCCCAGGAACATCCCCGAATGGCTTTTTGGTGATGCTGGCTGTGCAGTAGCTTGTTATTACTGCACAGTAGTGGCACATCATGCTTTGTGCCACACAATGCTACTGAGCAGTAGTAACAAGCTACTGTGCAATCAATGTCTCATGTAGAAGCGGCCAGTGTCAGTGAAAAAACTAAGAAAAAAGATCATTTCTCTGTTTCATAAGTATGCACTGGGAAGGTAGAACTCATCTTGGGCAGCCCACATCTACATTGCAAAAATCTCAGCCAATTTGAAAAATGTGTTCAAATCAAAATTAGTTTGTGCATATGCTGAAATATTCTGAATTGTTCATGCAGGGGTTGAGAATGTCTTGTTTCTGGCTTAAATCAGAGGCTGATAGTTGACCAGTATAAATTAACAGAATTTTATTAACTTCATGTTCTGACAACTTAGACTAAGTTTGTATTTCCCCACTAATTAGTAAAAGTTCAGTGATGAGGCTGTTCTCATGATTGAAGCTTTCTGGTATGTGCCAGTGCTGGCAACCTCACAAGAAACTTTCACTTATAAGGTCTCCATTTTTGAAGGGTAAATTCTAAAAGCTAAGGTAGTCTCTGAATACATGATTTTGCTTTTGATTCTATGTAAATCTGAACTCCAGAACTTCTGAGATTCAGCCATCTCTGCAGTAATATGTGTCAGGAAGATAAAACTCATTCAGATATCTGTAAGAAGTTGGCTTGCAGCTAGCAAGGCCACTGAGGGCACTTGAGAGATCAAGAAAATGAAAGAAAACTTGGAAACTTTTCAAAATATTTTTGTGTTAATTAGCAATAATTATCATTTTTGTACTGACACAAGATATTCACCATGTTTGCCTAATAATGAAAAATGTGAAATGGCTTTGCCTAGTAAACATGAAATAAATCATTTCTGTTACTGTTCTGTTAAATGTGATGCAATCAACAATGTTGTTTCCTGTTCACAATGCACCCAAACGCTCTTCTCTGAGGAAGCTCAATTATTCTAGCTGTATGTTCTAAATCTTTGTTTTTCAATAGCTAACAATCTTGATTGCAATAATAGTTCAATTTGCTGCAAACCTCTTTTTCATCCTATACTATAAATTGGCAGCATCAATATGTAACAGCATTTTGAAGGTCGTAGATTTCAATTATACTCAGACTTATGCAGGGGTACAGATTGCTTTAATCAGGGATGTGTGAAATGCAAGTATCCAGACTTACTGAAGATCTGTATCATATAGTATCTATTTTTTAGTAAATATTTCAAGAACAATGAAATTGTTTTGTTGGCTTACAGCAAGATAAAAAACACAGATACCGTCTCTGGAGACAAATGCTGATTCATTCCTATAATAAAGTGATAATAATCAAAAGAATAAAACCAAATAATAGTGCCATCCACCTGTGAAAATGTGGGTCTGTATGAGAGTTCATCGGAATTTTTGGAATGCAAATTGTATGTGGGGGACTATATCATTCTGACACACAGTTCAGTGAGAGTACAGCTGGAGTATTCAAGCTCATGTTGTGCAGTTGATTTCTGAAAGGTTTAGAATACAGTCAAGGAACTGACTTCCCTTACTTCAGACTCACTGGGAATTAGTAGCAGAGCTAACCTGTCAGTTGACCTTTTAAAGATCTAAGCCACATTTTTAAGTGAGGTCTAATTAGAAATTCCATTTATATTATATAAATAATATAATATATAATATGTGTGTATATAATATATTTTCATAGAATCATAGAAAATTAGGGTTGGAAGGGGGGTCATTTAGGGACTCTAGTCCAACCCCCTGCTCAAAGCAGGACCATCCCTGACTAGATCATCCCAGCCAAAGCTTTGTCTAGCTGGGTCCTAAAAACCTCCAAGGATGAAGATTCTACCACCTCCCAGGTAACCTTTCAGTGTTTTACTACCCTCCCCATGATAGAGTTTTTTCCTAATACCTAACCTAAACTTCCCTTGTTGCAGATTGAGACCATTGCTTCTTGTTTTGTCATCTGCCACTATTAAAAACAGTTTAGCTCCATTCTCTTTGGAACCACCATAGATGAAGGCTGCTATTAAATTCCCTTTCAATCTTCTCTTCTCTAGATTAAATAAGCCCAGTTCCCTCACCTCTCTTCATAAGTCATGTGCCCCAGCCTCCATTATCCACACCCCCCCATAATATAATTATAAATCTGGCAGTTCTGCCTTTGGACACCTCCAGAATCATTTCTCTGATGGTCATGACATCAGAACCCAAACCAAACTTCTTGTCTACTCGGCTTTTGTCATCCCTGCCCTGTTGTATGGGTGTGAAATTTGGATGAAATATTGGTAATATTGGTTCCATTGGGGAACAAATACCACTGTTCTGGCTCAAGCAACCACCAACATTGAAGCCATGTTTACATGGCATCAACTCCATTGGTCAATATACATCATAAGGATACCTGAAAACTGGCTCTTAAGACAGGTCTCATACTCCCAACTCAGTGATGGTCACTATCGTAAAGGTGAGCAAAAAAAAAAGATTCAAGGACAACTTGAAGACCAGTCTGAAGAAACGCAATATTTTCATTAGTGCCTCGGAGACTCAAGCCCTGAATTGTCCCAATGGTGCTGTGAAATATTTGAAAATTGGGGTATGGACTTAAGTTAAAAAAAAAATATTCAAGGACAACTTGAAGACCAATCTGAAGACAGGTCTCATACTCCCAACTCAGTGATGGTCACTATCATAAAGGTGAGCAAAAAAAAGATTCAAGGACAACTTGAAGACCAATCTGAAGAAATACAATATTTTCATTAGTACCTCGGAGACCAATGTCTTTTAAAGAAAATGCATCTCACTATGTAAGTGGATAGGTGAGAGAGACAAAAGGAAAGAGCTGTGACCCAACAATATTTTCCTTCCTTCCAGAATCATTTGCCATGTCTGCAGTTGACCATATGGATTTCATATTGCCCTCCTCAGTCATCTATGGAGTCACTGATGATGTCCCTATTTACTGGAAAATTGTCATCCTTATACTGAGGGACTGTTGACAATGTTGGCTAATGGCAGTTCAGTCAGAACCCTGTTGGTTTAAATGGGAAGAAACTCTTGGTGGAACATTAGGCCGTTAGAATTCACTTTGTCACTTTTGATTAATCAGAAAATGAATTTGTATCCTTTCAGATATGTTGCAATGCATTTTTCTCAATCCCCAAGTGTGTTTTTGTGGTGGTGGTGTAGCCCCAAAGAGGAGAGTTGGTCAGAATGTTTTTACTTAAAACTTCATGTTAGAAAATACTTCTTTGTTGAAACTGAAGTTTTACAGAAGCATTTTGATAGAAATTCTCCTGACCCATGATGGAATTTCCAGGAAAAGAGTAAATTCCCAGAATCACTAATAATCTAGTGCATATAACATTCTTGTAGGACATAGAAGATGGAAGGTCAAGTCCTAGCTTTGTCTGATTCAGAGAGAGCCCCTCTCCCCCCACCCCGTCACTTCTGTTGAGATGTTCCACTTTTATATAAGTAATTATATATTCATTTGGCCAGAGAGTTAGAGGCTGACTCTATAGTCTAATGGTTCAGAATGAGGCTCAGAGCAGAGAATTGAATACTGATCTCTGCCATAACCTCCAGGCTTTTCTGGGATAGCACTC
>NW_005841873.1:2112299-2143246 GCF_000455745.1 Alligator sinensis
GTTTTTGTTTTTCAGAAAACGAAAAGTGAAATATCTTATCTATGTCCCACTGACAAATGAAAAGAAATCTCAAAACCTTGACATTTATTTTGCCAGTCAAAACTATTTGGTTTTATTCATCTCTACCTAGGAGAGACACCGAAGGTCATATCTTAGTAATCTCAGGTCACATTAATGCCTATTCACATCTAGAGTGCTTTTTTGTACTGTTAAATTAAACACATTTTAAAAAATGTTGATCGTGAATTACATGTGTTGTGATCCATGTTATCAAAGCCATTTCTATGTTTTTTTTTCTTCTTCTCTCGACTAGCTGTGGTAGAATTTGTTGCTCACATGTTGTTATGTTAAATGCTGGTGCAGCAGTGCATACTCTTCTTTGCATCCAAACCAAATCATGGCAATGTTCCAGCTTTATTTAATTTTGTACATAAACCATTATAGGTGAGACAGACAAGGCTAAACTCTGCCATTCATGGAGCATATGTCACTATCCCCAAGAAAGTAATGTTAATGGAGTTTGCATCTTCAGGTGTGTAAATATGCTGGACATTGCTATGTCAGGGCTTTGCTATGTCAAAGGTATGAATGTACAGCTAAATTTCTGGCCCTAGTTCTTGCCCTGTAACATTATTTTATGACTTATACCTCATAGGAGTTTTATAGTGGCTCCTTGAAACGTTTTGGAAATGAGCCAGATTAGGATAGCAAACTGGCAGTATTATTATGATCATACTGTTATTAAATTCCAATATAGTTTCTTTTCTGTCAAATCTGGCCTGATTTAAAAATAAAATGGAAAAGAATTTTGTTAAATCCATCATCTATAAAGTAGGAAGAAACTTTATTTATTTTACTTCCTCTCATTTCTCCCAAGTGGTCAGTGTCCTAAAGGCAGCATTACCAATGGATTAACTGAAATTTCCCTCATGGAACCAACACAGTTGTTCCAGGGTTGGTGGTATTCTTTCCCATCTTACATACAGAAGACTGATAGTTTCTAAGTGTTTATACCCAGTTATGCATATGAAAGAGCATAACTTGCTTTCCCAGACAACAGATGCCTTTTGCAATAGAAAATTTGCTTGTCAGGCAAATCTACCTGATATACAAAACTCTTTGAGAATATTGATTATTATCAGATACAAAATGATTTTTTTAGATATGCAAGCAAAGTAGTGTTGATGTGAAAATCCAACATGGAAATTGTGAAGAGGTACTAACACAAAATGAGGACGCAGGAGTGGAGAAAACAATCAAGCTAGGAGAGTGGCAATTCAGGAGCAGCTGCTCCCTGCATATAAAAGGGTCTGGGGCGGGGTCACGCGGCACGGAGGATGAAATGGGAGCAAGAGACATCTCCTCCGAGAGAGAGAACAGAGAGAAGATTGTGGAGTTGGGGTGATTCCAGAGGTCGGTCCAGTGTGTCAGAGAGGGCTGAATGAAGGAAGGGAGCTGGAAGGCTCCAGCAAATGTAAGTTAACGTTAATAGGATCACACTGAAGAAAAAATAGAGGTGCGGGAAGAAGAGAAGCTGCAAGAAACAGAGGTGGGGGTGGATGCTCTGAAAAAAACCCCAGAAAGTAAGGAAGGAAAAAGAACAAACACGTTGGGAGACCTTGTTTTAATTTTGTTGAAGTTATTGTCTGCTCTGCAACAGTGTTTGAATATAAAATGAGGAAGAATGCAGGAGTACCTACAAAAATAAAGGGAAGTAAAACTGAAAGTGAAAACTTCAGGACAATTCAAGACACGGTTTTGAAAGTTAGTTTGATTAAGCTGTACATCAATAAAGAAGTAAATGTCCCAAAGGTGTTTATGAAAGACAAAATAATAATAATAATAATAATATATATTTTTTGTATATATAAAAATATAATAGTCTTGTAATAGTTGTGAGTGTGAAGGAACAAAAAGAATAATAAAGAGAATCATTTGACTACAGCAGACTGTGTTTCGAGTATTAACCTAAATTCATGCATTAGGTAAGAAAGACAGCAGAAAGGTGGGGCCACTGATAAAATTGGTTAGAGATTGCCAGTAGGCTTTCTCAGCAAATAATACTTCCCGACTAATAAGATGGTCCAAGGAATATGTGAAAAGGATTAATTTAGAAATATTTTTGATTGGACAAACTAAGTAGTTGGGAGATATGATTAAGATAGTGTCAAGACCTCTCTCATATAACTCCTGTTTAAACCACTGAGTGTTACTGCTGAAAATGACTATGGAATTTGTGTCCTGAAGGAGTGTGTGCAAA
This sequence comes from Alligator sinensis, assembly GCF_000455745.1. Classification (NCBI taxonomy): domain Eukaryota; kingdom Metazoa; phylum Chordata; order Crocodylia; family Alligatoridae; genus Alligator; species Alligator sinensis. The sequence continues at coordinate 2,114,560 of NW_005841873.1, forward strand.
CAGTAATGAATAGGGATCTGCCTAAATCAGTCCAGGTGAAAGAAAAATTGTGGGCCATTTCTGGTGCATGGCACCATTTCTGTAGTATTTTCATGGTGACCACTCCTGCCCCACACTGGTTGGCTAAGAGGCACCAGCAACCCTGCCTGTCACTACTGATTTGCCAAGAGGGCTCCCCATTGTGTGACCCTGCCTCTTGCTGCCAATTGCTGGAGAGGGGCAGAGCTGCACAATGAGCATCTCTCTTTGCCAATCAGCAGTGAGGGGTTGGGGGGCAACTGCTATCTTTGCTGCTCCTCTTCATGCTGGTGGCTCCCCATCCTGCCACCCCCTCTGCCCCGGTGGGCTGTGCGGCTGGGCCTCAACGGTCTGGAGGACTGCTGGCTCCCACTGGGGAGCGAGCATTTTAATGCTCCCTCCCCAGCATTTCCGGGCCAAAATCATGGGGATTGACATTTTGGTAGGGTTCACAAAAAACGCTTTGTTGTGGTTGCCATGAAGAATGTGAAATCACAAACATGGTAGATCCCTATTAATGAAAACTTAAGTCCATACCCCAATTTTCAAGCACCTGTGTTTTTAACTAGCAATTCAAGTAACAAACATAGTTTCAAGGACAAACAAACAAAAAAAATCGATCCCCACATAGAACTGCTTGTAATAAATCCAAAAAGTTATTTTTTAATGTGTCATAATTTCAGAAAACAAATCCATTAGCAGAAACCTTAAGTTGCTTCACGATATTTCAGAGACAGAAAAAGAGGTTACACTTGATAAATTGTTTATTGTTTACTCTGTGTCAATTCACTGCATGAACATTTATTCCCTTCCCTGTTTTTATCCTTTGACATTAAAAAAAGTTGTCAAGTAAGCAACCTTTTGAAACTTATTGCTATTGATTTTTCATTTTAATCCTCAGAGGGAGTTTTAGTGTTGACTTTGATTTAAAAAATTGCTTTATAATTTTAGCTTAAGTTTCTCTGGAGTATTTTTCCCCCTATATAATGATTCTGTTTCCTCACTGAGTAAAAAATAACTTATTTTTTCTTATTATTTGGTTTATTTTTTTAAAGGGTTTGCAGTGGTGATGCATGTTTTTCATGGATTGTTTATGTTTGTTTTGGGAGTAAGACATTTTCATTCATCAAGCCTATTTAGTTGATTGGGCTCTAGTTGTATAGTTCAAGTTAAATTACCTGATAAATTTAACAATAGCCATGTTTTAACCATGTACAGTCAGAGTATATTGTTATTACAGAGGGCTTTGCAGTCTAATTATGCACAGAATAGTGTTGTTATTCATAGAGATCTCAAAAGGCTCTTTAACATGGAACATGAAAGGTCTTTTTTTTCCAAGGACACTGAACACATGAATACATTTTAAGAACCCAGAAGAGGCCAAAGTCCTTTCAAGAAACTATAAACTACAGATTATATTCCAGGGCTAACCCATCGCTATTAATTGAAAGGCACCCAGCACAGTAGCATTACTGTGGGGTGTGTGGAGCACTCACTCCAGGTACCAAATAAGAGGGCAGAGAAACCACAGCTCCCTGGGACCCCCGTGTAGCTGCAGTAACAAAGCGTGTGCATGCCACACAGGGCAGGGAGCTGCCTCTCCGTTAGTCCAGGATGTGGTACCACCTGGAGCTGTCCCCACTCTTTAGTTGTACACCACCAGTCAGACAGAAGCAGGGAGCCAGGCCTGCTGCATTAGCAGTCCCTGTCTGAAAAGTCAGTTCTGGGGCAACAGGTCCCAGCACATAGCACTAAAATGTTTTGAAAGATAATGTTTTTCTCTCATCAGAGGTTCATGAGTATCCTAATTATGAAATCTGTGCTCTTCTTAAATTACAGCTGCTGCACAGTTAGCTGGGAATTCTCAGCCCCAGTCTCCATTGGCTTTCAAAGAGCTTTTGAAAATATTTTCTGTCTTTAATGTATTTCAAGGGGTAATCTCTGGGTCTTCTGTGCTAACCACTACATCCCTTGCATTTCTACAAGCAGCTTTCTGTAGTTGTGTGTTCTGACCAATAATAAATGATAGTATAAATGTGATAGGCAGTTTTCAAATGTAAGCACCCAAGACAAAGTTTCCCATTTTCCATGCCCTAGGTGTTCATATGTAGCCAGATGAAGAATTAGGTAGCCTGACTTAAACCTCAATGTATATTGTAGCTGGCTGCCCTGCTCCATAATCCTAGGGCTAAACCCAAGTGACACAGAGCTTTGCTCTTTATTCAAAGCATATTTCAAGCTTTGGGGAAAGAAGAATCTAATGAAATACTTGTACTGGAGGGGAATGGAATGTCATTGCATGTTAGGAAAATTATGGAGGGAATAAATAAAAAGTAAAAGAAACAATTGCCATTTTGTCCCAATCAAATCTAGGTCTAAGAATGCCATAAAAAAAAATAAATCTGGACCTGCTTATGATAAAAGGTACAGACAGAAATTATATTTGTTGTGTGATTGGCTCCTTGAAAGCACTCTACAGCCAAACAGAAGAGCACTCCAATCGTGCAACAAATTCACCTGTCCCAGGATGGGAGGGGGAGATGGCAGGGAGGGAGGTCTGTTCTGGGGTTTTCCCTACTGCACTGGAGGTGGGGTGGGATTGGAGCCTCCCTGAGATGAGGGTCTCCAATCCACTCTCCCCCCACCCCCAGCACAGTTGGGCATACCCCAGCACAGACCTCCCTCCTCTGCCTTCTCCTCCTGCCTTCTCCTTCTCTCATCCTGAGACAGCACCAGGGACGGGCAGGGAGGGGGCGCATGGACTGTGGAGCTAGAAGAGGCTGCAGACAGGCAGCTTCTCTTGCTGGACTGGCTCCAAATTGGAGCTCAATCTCCCACCCTCCCAACCTAACAGCTAATGTCTTTTGGGTCAAGAGGGTTGGTATAACTCATGACTCTTTCTGTGAAGTGCCATGAGTTAGACCAAGGGTGTAGGTTGTAGCCGTGTTCGTCTAAGGACATAGGCAGACAAGGTTCTTTGGGTAAATCTGATATCTTTTATTAGACCAACTTAATAGTTGGAAATTTTTTTTCTTAGCAAGCTTTCAGGTTTAAAAACCCTTCATCAGGCTGAGGAATCATCTGTAGTTGATGTGTGCACTTCCTGGATGGAATTAATAGTAAAGAAACTAGAGGCTGGTATGCATACAAGAAAGGCAGTCAGTGAAGATATAGATTGAGGTGTCAATGGGTGAGAGACTGGCTGGTGGGGTTGGAGGGGGATTAATGTAGCAGGTAAATAGTGGTTATAATGTAGCAGGTAAATAGTGGTTATAATGTCTCATAAATCTAATCTATAGGGAATTGACAAAATACTTTTCACAGATAAGCCTATGAACTTCACTTCAACAACCTCCTGGATGTAAAAAAATCATGGACTAAATATAGGCATTGGATTTGTGACACATTATAATGTGCCTGACATCTGACTCCCCAGGTACCTCTCCACTATTTACCTGCTCCATTCAATTATTACCTGTAAATTTTCAACTATTTAGCTGCTGTAATAAAAGATATTAGATTTACCCACAGAACCTTGTCTGCCTATGAGTTAAACCAGGGAGCTGCACTTCTGTCTGTGCCTAAGGAGAAAAAGTTAATGAAGAATAAACATGCAAAAAGTCCTCTCAGTTATAAGTGATATAATGCAGATTTTTCTGTGATTACTTTATATTGACTTGAAATTTCTACCAGAACACATCTTTTTTTTTAATTTAAAGCACATTATTTTGTATGTTCCATTTTTAACAGAGAGCCTGGGTCTCCCTGTTACTTTAAGATAATAGCAGCTCAGCCAGGGTGCACTGATGACTAGGCAGGGTGCTGCAGGTCACCAGGGCAACAGACTAAAGGAGCAACTAGCAGGCACCTGCAGGCAGTCAACTGACTGGAGATAGGTAGGGCCCTGGGAGCATATAAGCCCAAAGCTCGGGCTGAGAAGGGGATATCTTCCTGGCAGCCACAGGGAAGGAGCCCCTGCCTAGGAGAGCCAGCCGAGATGCTAGGCCAACTGCTTTGCTACCTGCAAGAACAGTGAGGCTCAGGGAGCTCACAAGGAGCCCAGGATGGGAGGTATGCTGTATTAGTGAGTGAAGGTTTACACTCTTAAAGAGACAGAGGGCTTTTATCTCTTTATGTTGTAGCCCAGGGTCTTATGTTTATGTTGTGTTTTCACCAGTGGTTTGGGTTGGGACTGTAAAGAGTGGTTTACAGAGGTCCCATTAGTGCCTATGGGACATTTGATAGCCTTAACCCCTGTCAGGGGCAGGCTCAAAGCTTGAGCAGCTATTGAGCCCAGAGTGGGCAGAGAGTGCAAGGCAGCAGCCAGACAGGGGCCAAGGGCCTGGCATCAGAGAGAGGCAGAGTCATATAGGGGCCAGGGGCTCAGCAGACAATGACTAAGGGACCAATGACCAGATAGGACAAGTGAAAGCTAGTGCCTCAGAGCCAGGTCCAATACAGTGGGCCGAGGCTAGAAGGCCTAGCTAGATTAAAGGGGTAGAGGCTGAGGAGGCTAAAGCTTCCACAGGGAACAATGTTATAGTAATATCTGGGAGGCATGGGATGTGGTGTAGGGTAGGATTTGGAGCCACGTAATTAGCCCTTAAGGCTTTGGGTGCTCTGCAAGGCACAGTTGACCTGAGCAGCCCAGCAAAGGGCCTGAGGACCAGTGAAGACCACTAGGGTGCTAGAGAAACCTAGCGGAGGTTCAGCCAGACTGGGGCCACACAAAGGCCCATGGGCAGCCTCCCTATTTGTTATATTCCTATCAAGGCATGGCAGAAGAGATGGGAAGGCACCCTAGGGGTGGAGTGCAGGCACGTAATTAGCCATCAGCAGGGCATCACAGCCACCCCTGAGACTCCAACATGTTACACAGTTTTAAGAACAAAATGTGGTCCAGCACGTGTGCTGAAGCAGGAGTGAATTTTTTTTTACCAATGGAAGGGGCAATTTCTTTGCCCAGGGTTCCAACATTGTTATTTACACCTCTGAACCAGCCTAAAATGTAAACAAACAAACAAAAAAACCTCCCATGTTCCCTCTTCCCACCATCCAGTTATCACTATCCTTTCAAAAACCCAGGTAGGTGTCTTCATTATTTCCATGGAAACAGACACAGTAATGCTATCATACCGTAACTTCTTCAGAAGTCAATTAAGCGTATTATAATAAATAAGCATTTATAACACTCATGCAATGCATATCATAAATGCATATTGAGAAGGTGTATGTCTGTTACGTTTTTTGACCTGGTTGACTAAATTGGCCCTAACTCAAATACGTTACCTTTACAGTTTCAGCTCTGAAAGAAACGGTCAGCTACTGAAATATATCACCTCTTGTTCCCCAGCAGATATGAAAGTATGGTACAAGGGCCTTCTGGGTTAGTTTTGACATTTGTAACCCTTGTTCTGTTATTCAAAATAATGAGGATAATTCAGCCACAGCTTCACTTCTGCTACTTAATGCTAATAGAAGCTTCATTGCATTTTGCCAGAATTTTGTAGGCTTCTAGTGGCCTGTGCACTCCTCTATAAATTAAGTAATCTCCTCCTCCATTGGTAGAATCTACTAATTGATGCCTCGTTGCTTAGCTTTTCTATATATGGCCAATTATTATGCATTTTTATTTAGGTTTCTTTCTTCCTTCAGTTTGACAAAACAGTGCCTAACGCCTATGAAATCTATGAAATCATGAGAAAGGGAGCTGGAGATTTTTTCCAGTTCAGATAAAGTGGACTCTGCAGAACAGTAATCAATGGGTTTGGGGTTTTTTGTTTTGTCTTGCTTTCCTCTTTTTCTACTTGGATTCCAGCTTGGAGCTAAAAACATCAGAAGAAAGTAAAGAATATCCCTCTCCCCATTGTTGCTTACAGGTAAATATCTGTGTACGATACACTCATTTGATAATGTCAGCTTTTTCCATTGCCTGAGGCTGTCGTTAGTCAGTGTTTTTTCCTTCCTCAACTCAGTATGAGATAGTATATGTAGTAAGCATTTGTAAAGATTTTTCTGTTTTCTTGAATGGTAGGTATTGGTTTGGCATGCCAACATTTACAAACACATGATTGCTTTAGATCTGTGTGCAGGGGAAACCTCACCCTTCCTGAACTGAACTGAACTAAACTGAATAATTTAAAAACCGTTTCCAAGGCACAACCACCTTCTCTGCCAGATCTCTCTAGGGTGATGGTTCTCAACCTGAGGTCCACGGACTCCTGGGGGTCTGCAGACTGTGTCTAAGGGGTCAATAAAAGATGACTATGATCAATCAAAAGTATTTGAATACCCACACTTACAATTTTTGCACCTCCATTCAAAATTTCCAACAGGGTCTCCACCTCCATTCAAAATTTTTTAGGGGTCCATAAATGAAAAAAGGTTGAAAACCACTGCACTAGGGTATTTCACAGTGCAAGAGTAGGGTGTTCTCATTGCAACTTCTTTCAGTTGCCAGAGCCAGTGTTTCTGCTAAACAGAAAGCATCCTGCACTGCAAGAGCTGGTCCACAAATACCTGGTTTGCACAAATGGGTGCACATGTGTTTTTGAAGGGGTCATCTTTTATACCAACTTTGCAAACTTGTCCCTTATATATGAATATTATCTTTGGTTATTTTGCATTTATTGACAGGGTTTCCTCAACCTTCCCCTAACCCATAAATAGATAGATAGATAACTCATATATATGTATGTATATATGTATATGTATGTATTATATACATTAATTAATATGTGTGTGTGTAATCATTGACTCTTTTATATTATAATATATCAAAAAGTCTCCCCAAGTGCCTGCTTCCATATATTAATTAATGGAACCTGGAGATACCTCTGTGAAGTTGTTTAGCATTGTTAGTCCTTTTTTTTATTTTCCTGAGAACAGAACTAAGACTCAGAGGTTTGTGATTCGTCTCAGGCCACTCAGTGTGAGAATGCCAGAGCTGACATTAAAACACTGAAATTTACACTCCTAATCCTGTCCTTGATCCATTCTTTATTGCTGAAAATGTATTTGCTCCCTAAAGAGTAACAGGAGCAAAAAAGAAAGAAAATCCTTACCCTGGGAATAATTATTGAAATAATTTCTAATTATCACAGGCCATGGCTATTTACTGTAGCTAAGGATGAATGATAGTTTCTCCATTTTCAGTTGCCACCCAAATTACTGGTAATAGAGCATTCTTGTAGCATAAAAGAGATCCCAATTACATGCATTAAATATGATGGGGGGAGGGGAGATTTTTTGAAGGCATTTATGTTATTTCAAAGACATTTTGAATAGTTTTCGGCAGTCTGAATGGTGAATCTTTCACACTGTTCCACAGCAGCTGTTATATAAATGGGCACTTTCTGCTCATCAGTAGATGCACATGCTTGAAAATAGATGCAATCGGCTAATTTAATGCCGCCTTCCTGACAAGCGGGTTAATCTGCAAACACATGTGCTCTGATTCAGAATCGAAGTTGTTTGCTAGGGATTTTTCTACTAGGTTCTCTCTGTTCCTTAAAAAACATGCTATTCACTGCCAAGCACTGAATATGCCAATAGGCCTGGCAGTCCCAGGAGCTGACTTAAGCCAGGAAAGATAGAGGCGAGTCCTAACAGAGAGTGATTTTGAAGGGAAGGTGGAAGTGGTAGTTTGTCTTTGCTAAAAGAAACTTTTCCGTGTTCTGTCTGAGAGGCAGCCTGCTTGCTCCTAGAATCTCCTGTGGCATCATTAGCCAAAAGCATTTCTTTTTCCTCTCTGTCTTGTTATACTTTTGGAACCTCCTGTCAGTGACTTACCACAATCAGCCATGGATTTGTTACCTCTCATTTAAATTACTGAAACAAAAGCACCCGCGAGAAAATGGCTCAAGGACAGCTGCAAAATACGACATTTCAATTATGAATGGTGTTAGGCCCAAGGAACGTATTGCATTCTAGTTCTTCCTCTGTCTTCTTGTTTGCTATTCATGGTGTTGGGGTTGATCTGTAAAGCCTTTGCTATTTTTCTTTTTCTCTTGTGCTTTTCCAAGAAACCTTTTCTCTCCATATATGCCACCAAGGCCATTGCAATTAGTTGAGGCACTTTTGCCATTCTTAAACAGGATGAAGAGAGGAAGGTACCTGGCTTCCACTCAAGTCCAGAGTAATCAGGTGTATAATCTTTCAGTTATTTGAAAATCCAAATCTTCATAAGTGAGGCTGGATACTCTGGATATCTGGATACTCTCCTCCCTGATTTAATAGACAGAGGGTCTGTGCCTTTAAAGACATACTACAACAATGCTCATCTTTTTTCTAAAGCTTTGGCTGAGTGGGAGTCTGTTGGTGTTGCGTCTGCTTTAAGGACAATGTGCTCTTTTCAAGTATGTTGACTAAGTATACATCCGCTTATTTAACTTTCTTATGGGCCCATTGCGTACACGTAAAGAAAAAATAAATATCCGAAGAGGCTCGGATAACAAAAGAACTTCCCTGTTGACAGTTGTCTTGGTAATATTTAGTAAACCATTTAAAAAACAATGAACCTTTTAAATGGAGGAACAATGCATTTGAACCAGGAACTCCAGCGATGGAAAACTATTGTAGTAATTCATTATCCCCCTGCCCTCAAGTGTAATTTCCATCAGTATTTTATGTTCTACAAAGCTTCGTCTTCATGTGTGTTCCCTCTCCAGCTGTGAATGTGTATGTACGCCTGTGTAGTACATATCAGACACTGTTTTTTGAAAGACCTTTGTAAAAGACATCGAGGATCTAGTTCTTTTTTCACTTACAACATTGTATGTCATGAGTAATCCAGCTGAAATCCCTGGAGATACATTAAGAGTTAAACAGGTTCGGTCAATCTTTCTGAATAAGTGCAGTAGTGTATCCTGTAGCATCTGCTGAGCAGCTGCTCATTAAAAAAGTAGTTTTAATGCTAGATAATACTGTATATTCCACATTCTAACATGAATTCAGTATGTGGAACTCATAGAATTCATTTTCTAATGAAAACTGATAGACGCTTACTTTTCTGTTAAGATTGATTGTACTTCTGGAACTAGATGCAGTGAATATGTGGCCAGTCTGAATGTTGCTATTGTACAATGGAGTGACAGATCCTGACTTACTACCAAGTTAATATCCCATACTCATCAAACATCGAACTGGAGAAATAATATTTCCGTAAACTGTAGACACAGTGTCAATACATCCGACTAGATCAAAATTACTCTTGTAATACAGAAATGATTAATTGCTAGCTAATATATGCTAGAACTTGGCATAGTAACAGCAGGCATTCATTTGGAAGTTTGTTGTGAGTCATGCATCTCAAGCCGGTCCAGAGAGGTGATACTCCCCCTCTATGCGACATTGGTCAGGCTGCAGTTGGAGTACTGCATCCAGTACTGGGTGCTGCACTTTAGAAGGGATGTGGCCAGCCTGGAGAGGGTTCAGAGAAGGGCCACCCATTTGGTGAGAAGGCAGCAGGACAGGCCCTATGAGGAGAGACTGAGGGACCTGAACCTGTTCAGCCTCAGCAAGAGGAGGCTGAGGGGGAACCTGGTGGCTGCCTACAAGCTCATCAGGGGAGATCATCAGAAAATAGGAAGAGCCCTATTCTCCCCAGCACCACCTGGGGTGATGAGGAACAATGGTAATAAGCTGATGGAGAATAGGTTTATGTTAGAGATCAGGAGGCAATATTTTATGGTTGGGGTGGCCAAAATCTGGAACCAACTTCTCAGGAAAGTGGTCCTCGCCCCTACCTTGGGCAAATTCAAGAGGAGGTTGGATGATCACCTGTCTGGGGTCTTGTGATCCCAACATTCATTCCTGCCTGTGGCAGGGGGTCAGGCTAGATGATCTGTTCAGGTCCCTCCTGACCCTATTTACTATGAAACTATGTAGAACTATCTTTGACTTGTAAAAGTACAACGGGATTTTCCATGTGGTAGAATATAATTGAAAAATAATGGAAAATGTCTTTACAAACTTTCTTTTCATAATGTGTTTTAGGATAATTTCTCTTCCTAGTTAAACCCTGGTATAGTATATAAATCCAGTTTATTAGTTTGGAATAATTTGACCTAATGAATATAAATATAACCAATGTAAGGTAGCATTGGTGAATACTTGGCCTTACTGTGCTACTGTAGAACAGACCTTGTCCATCACTTTAATGAAATTTCTGTTACAAGTTTGCAGGTGGAGAATGCAGTAAAAAATATTAGAAGCCTACTTTAATGGGATTTGGTCAAACCCTAAGTGCTTATTTTATTTTCAATCCATCCTTTGTTCCAGTGTCCTCAGTGGGAATTTTGCCTAATTAAGGTTTAGTTTGTTTTATAAATTGCACATTGTAATACTTGTATCAGCACTCATGATAATCCCAGGGAGAATATTATCAGAACAATACTGAGTAAAATGGAAGGGCTGGCTCCCAGGGTTAGTACACTAAAAGACATTTGTATAGCATGTTCTCCAGTGTTACACAATCAGAGCACAGTTAAATGAATGTATTGAAAGTCACTCCACTGTGCCTATATCATAATCATTCTGAGTATTTAATATCTTCAGAGCATTAGACAATCACATTCACTAACTTGTCTTCCCAGCACTCCTGTGAAAGGATATTATGATTCATTATTACATACCTTACAAACCTAGGCAAAGAAATATTATCCACATTTTGTAGATATGAAAACTAAAGCACCGGAAAAGTTGCGTGCTTTTCCTGTGCCTGCATACTGTGCTAGTGGTAGAGGGGGCAGGAACTCAGGAGCAAAACAAACACTGTTTTATACGTTTCTAAATATTAAGTGTGGTAAGTGCTACAAAACTCATTCCTGCATTGTCCATAACTTCTTTTATTCACTTCCAAAAACATTTGGGTGTATGACATTTTGTTTGCAATATTTGATGAAAGCGAGCGTCTCCAACATTCATCAGATTATTTATTTGCATGCAGATATTTGTGCAAATATTTGCATGAATAAATGCTAAAAAAACATACCTAATTCTCACTGTAGGTTTCAGAGTTATCCAGCAAGGGAACCAAAGTTATTTTGTGGATTCTAAGGTAACACCTTCTTAATGTTTCAAATACTTAGGAATTTAAAAATTCAGAATTATTATATAAGCATTTATTGCTATGAAAATTATCTAAAGAACATTAAAGAATCAGAGTGATCCATGTGACAGTTATGTATGTCCTCACCCTCTAAAGCAAAGAACTACTATAGATGTGAGGCAATTGTTGTATTCTAACATGTATTTATGATGCTAAGTCGACTGACCAGCCTAAGTCCAAATACAGACATTTGGTTTCTCCTGGCAGAGTTGCTGCTCTCTCAAGAGAAAGCCATGAGTGTACAGTTCAGGATTTTTCTTCCACAGCAAAAATGGCTGCTCTGGGAGAAAAGTAGCCTGTGAACAATCTGGGTTAAATCACTCTCAGGAGAGTTTCTCTTGGGAGAGTACAAGTTTGTACATGTTCTCTTCTGAGAGAAGCCATAGCACCCAGGGTGCTTCGATCCTCCTCCCCTCACCATCCACCAGAGGCAGTGCTAGGGAGTGTTTGGGGGGCTATAGCCACCCGAAAATTCACCTTAGCCCCCACCCATAGCCACCTCTCCCAATGACGCTGATGCTTGCTTTCCCACCCGCCCCATGCAGGTGAGCCTGCAAAGGTGTGGCACTCCTGGCAGGGGCAGTGCCAGCCTCTTCCCAGTTTGGGGGCTGGGCCAGAGTTGGCTCAAAACAGGTGGAGCAGGGTGGGCTCAGCTGCGTGGGGTGGGTGGGTGGTGGTGCTCGCATTTGGTGGGGTGGAGTCTCCCAGCCTGGCCAAGCCCCCCCACCAGGAAGAGGTAGGCACTGCCCTGCCATGTACAGCAAGACAGTGTGTTGCTTTCTGGGCTCAGCCAAGGAGGGAGCAGAACACACCCCTTTCACAATCCCCACATTGTGTTGCAGGGAGACACAGGCTGACTCTGACAGTCTATACCAAAGGGGCAATATCTCAATAGGAGTAAAAGCTTCCACACAGTGCCCTTCTAATGTGTCCTAACCGTAACATGGAAAAGCCACATATACGAGGGAGAGAAACTCATTCTCTATTCTTAATTATGTTTTGTCTTCTCGAAGGGTTCTAATATTGGTGAGGAATTTCTTCCTGTTAGAATTAAGGCATTATACATTTACCTCAGGCTACAATCTTTAAACTTTTAACTCCACCTTTTGTGGATTGAATTAAACCATTAGATTAATTTAAATAATTGAAATTAAATGTGTTTTTGTCTGTTTAGATTAATAAAACATTAGGCCACAGAAGTTAATTAAAAACATCATTTGGAATGTATGTATTAATTAAACACTTTACCAAGTGCAAGAAGGAATCAGGATTAAGTTAAAAATTATGATGCTGGCAGAGCATGTCTCGATGGTACAGGATGGCAAAAGAGCTGTAATCCAACCGTAATTCCCTTTGGTTGCAGTATATAAATTAATTGATTAATAAAATTGTTGACCAAACGGAAAGGAAGGTTGCCTCTTAGAGCCTGATCAGGAAGCAGATGAAACCAAAAACATGGTCCAAATTTGTATTGGATCTATTATGACTCTGACAAGAAGAGATCACAGCGGCTTGGTCCTGTGAGGGTATTGGCACAGAGATCATTTTACTAACTGTTGATTTCTGTACTGAAATGAGACAAACCCCCTCTGTGCAATCATATTGGCCATTCTGATCCTTAGGTCTCATGCATTGTTTATTTTTTAGCCCAAGATAAGTTGAAAGAGTGGATTTGTCTCAAACCTGAGGCTTAATATAGTAGAAAAGAACATCCCTTTGATTCGCTAAAGTGTCATTCATCAGATGCCTCCACTTCTGGAGCAGCAGAAATAGAGTCTATTTGGGCAGTAGAAGAGCCTATTTAGTATCTGGGGTTTGTTTTTTATACAGATTTCTTTTCCTGTAAAGAGAAGCTTTACTGAAATTGTCTACTATTGTTCTAGTGTGTTCAATACCTCATGTACCTACCCCTTGCACAGCAGTTGGGTAGGATGTTAAAGCACATCTCAGTGATTTAGAATACTAGGCCCTCTGCCATGTGATACAGGAGCAGCTCACATTAGCCATAATAAGAAGGGGAATGAGAGTAAGGCATTTGGACGTAGACTTACCTGCTGGCATTGGGAGATGTGTTGGAGGAGGCGATGGACATATTTTTCTCCTTAGAGAACTGGAAGGTTTCTTGGCTGCAGAGTAGCAGAGGAAATGTTAATGCTGTTGATGACCTTTTTGCTTCCCATGGGAAGAAAGTTCTCTTTAACTATATACTTTAGTAATGAGCAGTGTTATCGGGTTAATGGGATACCACTCGTTCCTCTGGTTCTTGCCCGCCACGACTTGGATCTTATTATGGGAGGAAAGAGGTTGATGGAATATTAGTTGGTACCTGCAGAATGACTACTCCTGACACGTTATGTTATTCCAGATATTTTATTTCCTTTTCTTATCTTTTTTTTTCAGTGGCCTGGATTGTAGGCGGTAGCCCATCCGACTTGCCCTCTGGAAAACCCCTGGGCTCAGGAGGGGATCTCTGGCTTCAAAATCCTCAAGGTAAGTGCTGGCCGGTGTCCTGTGGTGCTAATTACTTCATTAGCAGTCCACACACATGACGTCTTTCATTCTATGCCGGCTACTTTTGTGGGGAGCAACCCCAGTTACTCCCCCTCAGTTTGTAATAGTAATTTACAGTCCTGACTCAGTCACTCTGAGTTTGAGGTGGATACGGGATTCCCACGCCTGTACCCCAGCTTATCACCGCTAATTACCTCATTAGCGGTTTGTTAGTAGTGTCTCACAGTCTCTCCCCACGGTTTGTGCCGGCGTGACTCTGGGAGTTCCCTCACCGACAGAGCCGGCATCTCAGGCCCTGGAACAGTCTTCCCCCCAAGCTCCAGGGTTGTTGCCAGCTTCCCCTCCCGAGTCTCACCCTGAGACTCCTTCTCTAATCAGGGACTCCTTGCCTCATCATAGCGCGGAGCCTGAGCTTTTCCCCAGACTCACCACAGCAGCTCGAGTTCCTCCCTAAGTAATTGATGGTGTTACTGACCTGTCGTCTTCGTGATCTCTCAGTCTCGGCATCTCTCTGGGCCTCAGATCCCTCTACCGAGATCCTCTCCCTCTGGGGTCTCGAGCAACCCCCTCTTCCATCCGCTGGTGCCCGAAAGCATTTTCTCTGGGACTTCCCCCTTCTTTTATCCCCGGAAGCAGCATCCCAGTGGCTGACCTAGCGATGTAGGGATTTCTCCCCCAGCTGCCCAGGTGTCATAGTTGACAGCTGCCAGGACTTTCCCAAGTAACAGGGCTCCCAACAGGGACCCTGTTACAAGCAGGTTAAAGAACTCAGTCTACATTCTGCACCACTCCTGGATCTACCCCTAAACAAGAGTGTGCTAAGCCCCTGGGCTGTTGTCAGCTCTTGTTTATGCCCTGCAGCTTAGAGAAGTGATTGACCCTTTGGAAGCAACTGAGAGGGGGCTTGTTTAGCCCATTGTCCAGTTGAGCCTCAGGTATATTCTGTGAGCTTTGCGGGTTTGTAGAAATAGCAGTTATAAAACAAGTTGAAAGGACTCCTCAGCTTTTAATAAGCACTTAACTGAAGTATTGTTTTTCTGTGAAAACACATTCACACCTGCACAATATACCTTGCGCCAATTTCTAATGCCCTGCCTGATTTGTGATGCTGTGCAAAAACATCAGCAAAATTATATAGCTATAGATGGAGATACTTTTCTGCTTGCAGGTCCACCCCATCCCTATTTGTCTCTGGCTGCCCCAGTATCCCATTTAGCCCTCCCTTCTTTTGCCCACTTAGTTCAGTTTTTAGATCAAGGACTACCAGCAATCATCACCATCACCATCATTTCCTTCACCTTCTTCATTATTATTTTGATTTATATCCCACACAATCAGAAAGGCTCTGAGCAACTTCCAGTAACAGGCAAACAACCCACAAGGTTGGAAACAACAACTGACTCTCCACTTGCATCCTAAATTTTTTAAACCCCACTCCACCCCAGCTACTCCCGCTTCCTTGCCTATTACTCAAGAGAGCAAACCCCCTGGCTCATCCCTGCCATGCTTCCAAATCTCCTATTCACATCTAGGTCGATATATATCTGCCCTTCTCATCCCACTGCTTCTTGCATCCTTGCTCTCTTCTAATGTAGAGTGAGAAATTATGGCGGTGTTTGATGGTGTCACTTAGGTGTATCATGTCCATGCGTAACATAGCAAGGCTTTAAAGTCAGTCCTGTCAAAATCTGAAGAAGGATTTGGTGGGCTGGTAGGTAGAGCACAAACTTCACATTAACTTTGCTAAAAATGCTTATTGCTCTCCAGCAAGAATCTGTGTCCACATATTGTTTATTCTTTTTAAAATGCCAAAGAGGAAATCAGTATTTACATTTGAGTTTCTGCCCAGGTATGTTGTGGAAAATGTAAGGCAACAAAGCTGGTCTTTCCTCAGTATTTATGCAAGGCTTAGGGAGCCAGCATCCTTCAGCAGTATGCATCTCTCATCTGAAACCTAATGGTATTTTCACTTGTACTGGAAGTTACAGCTGTTTACATTTGTCCCAAAGCAGTTTTTTCCCCCTTGTAATTGATTTTGTTTTGTAGATTCTTCTAAAGTTAAACTGCAGCTTCACAACCAGTCATCTCCAAATCTTATAGTAATTACATGCATCAACTCCAGACGGATAATTCTCTGAAAGTTTTTTAAAGTGGATTGTGTGTTGATAAAAGCTGTCAAACTAATGGCACTGAAAACCAATGTCCTTTATTTATTAACATAATGGATACATTGCAGACATTGTCAGCTTAGGCTTCCTTATAATGGCCTGCTTCAGGAGAAATAAGCTAAATTCAGCCATGGGATAAGCAGCTGCAACTCCTTTTAAGTCAATAGAGGCTTAATTACATCAAGGATCTTTTTTTAAAAAAGAAAAAGGAAACTAAGATTTTCCATTGAAGGGCCCAAAGGCATCTCTATTGCCTGGGCTCCTGCCAGATCATTGGTGACGAAGTCCCTTACACTGTGCATATGTGAGATCTGAAAAGTTAATATTAAAAAGCAGTTTCCATCCATTGGAAACTAGGGGTGTGTGAAGCAGGCAGTATTCGATTCAGGTTCGGCCCAATTCAGGGGACAGTGATTAGATTCACTGATTTAGATCACTGTCCTGATTTGATTCAGACAAATCTGAAGATTTGATTCCGATTCAGAGAATCAGTGATTCGGCCACAGACACAGTTTTATATGTTTTTTCTATGTACCTCATAAACACTGAGATGGTGGGACAGATAGAGCATCCCATGGGAGCACGGGGCGGGGGTCCTTCAGGCCCCCCCAGCTCAGCACTTGGCCGTGGGGTGACCCCAGGTGCTCCCCCAGACCTAGAAGGCACCAGTTGCTGAGCTGGGGGGCTCCCCTGTGCACTCCACAGTGCACCTAGAAATGGATCGGAAGTACTTCCGGTCCACTTCAAGGTCCGCCACCAAGCATGCAGGGGATCTACACCCCCGCACTCCCATGGGATACTCCATCCACCCCACCATCTCAGCATTCATGAGTCATGCCTGGTACCTCAAGGTGCATAGAAAAAACATACAAAGCTGTGTCTATGGCCGAATCATCAAATTTCTCCAAATCTCTCTGAATCAGTTTGGGGGCTTTTGATTTGATTCAGAGAAATTAATAGGTTTCCTGATTCAATTTGGAGATTCAGCCACTGAATCAGGCCAAATCTCCAAATCAAATCAGTGACTGAAGCTTCACACAGCCCTGTTGGAAACCTAAGTTCACTAACCTAGTTGTGTTTTTGTTTTTTAAAAGGAAACCCACCTTTTTTTCTCCTAAATTCAGAAAAGTTCCTTTGACAGCAATTTTGCAAAACAATACATTTCTAGATATTTGAGAAGTTCTGAAGGTTAGATCCAAAAGGTACTGAAAATTTCACTGACATGTTTAGTTTTGTGTAATGAGTAAATCAGAAAATCTTTGCATATGCTGAAAAAGCCTTACCATGTTTGGTGAATTAATTTCTGATCATGAAAGGAATGAATGCAAAAAGAACTTTATTATCTTACAAAGTATTGACAATCTCAGCCAACACTACCTGATGTAGCATTCTGTGGTCCATTAAATTTTGTGGGTCCAGTACATAGATATCCAAGCAACATCTTTCACCATGTATGTTACCTTTACTGACACCCACAAGAGAGCTGCTAGGGAGGACAGAACAAACCTGTAATCCTTACAGCTAATCTTTCCAAGTGAAGACCTGTACATGCTGGGCATGTCTACACATGCATTTACTCTGGCCCAAATTTATTTTGGTGTAAAATACTCCAGAGTTAAGGTGTTTTGGGAAGGTGTATACACATGCAGGGATTAGGGAGCAGATTTGCACCCAGTTCCCTGCAGCCCTGCAATGGGCCTCTGCGGCCTCTGGGAAGAGCTCCAGGCTCCCCCTGTGTGCTAGCCTGAGGGCTGGCAGGGGGCACTGGGCTAGGAGACAGTTGTCTCCTCACCCTGGGGGACTGCCTGCTGCTGGAATGGGGACAAGCTCCCAGCCCCCATTCCATGATCGCGACTGGGGAGCAGGTGCTGGAGGCTCCCTGCTGCCAGGACAGGAGACGTTGTCCCCACCCAGGCACACAGGGTGGTGGCTGGGGACCTTGTTCCCCACCCAGCTCCATGAGAACAGTCTGGGGAGCTTTTTCCTCCACCAGGTCCGCACTCACACCATCCCCTGCCAGCAGGGAGCTCCCAGCACTGGCTCCATGACTGCAAGGCCGCTGCTGGGAGACTCCTATCTCCCAGCCTGAGTCCCACTGTGATGGGGCTTGGGTTGGGAGAACCCAATCCCAGGGAGATCAGCCTGTGACCACAGGGCTCAGGCTGGAAGATAAGGGTCTCCCAGCCGCTACCTGATTGCGATCTGGGAGCAGGGGGCTTGGAGCTCCCTGCTGCTGGGGCAGGGGGACATAGTCTCCACTCAGGCTCCTGGGAACAGGGAGCTATCTCCCTCCCCCTGGTGGGTGGCTGACCGGAAGCAGATTTTGCTCCTGGTCAGGCGTTTGAGTGCTATGGTGTCCTTACCAATCCTGAGTAGATCTGCTACTTGCATTTGCAGGTAGCAAATTTTGGGGGGATTAGGGAGGCTTACTGTGAAGTAAGCTTGTGCATTTGTAGACACACATGATTACTTTGCAGTAAACTATCCTAATGCGAAATTAAACATCTTGGGTAGACACACTCACAGAGGTAGTATTTCCTGTACTACCGTCACCTATGTGTATGCCTGTGGCTGGCTAGGGCTCAGTGTGCCTCAGTGCAGGGGCTCCATATGTCAATCTATCATCTCTTGTGAACAATATGAATTGAATCAAACTGTTAAGATTTAGGGGTTCATTTTTGTTATGCACTGAAAAGAACAGGTGTGAGATTGAATTACCTGAACTGAGGTTGGGGAACATTTGGTTGGGGATATAATTCAAACAGACCTTCAGTATTTTCAGTAAGTCCCCATTAAAATCCAAGCTGTAAAACCCACGTAGTTTGGAATTCCAAGACGTGGCATTTTAGTGAATTTTACAAACACCAGAAAAGCTTAGGAAAATTTCATTTTATATAAACTATAATTGACAGAGTTTGAGGAAGTCTTGTGCAACCATTAATTGCCCGAACTTTTTCTCCCCAACCATTTTGAGTTCCCCTAAGAGAGAATTTTTATTGTGGGAATGAGTGGTATACAATTAAATTATAAATGCAAGGGGAAACATCATAACAAATAGAAGCGTAGCTATTTTAGCTGACTTCTACAGATTCTCAATATGAATGGGGGATTCAGTCTTCGATGAAATTAACTTTGCTGAAAGGCATAAAGCTATACAGATTGGAAAAAAGGCTTTTTTCTCTACTTGGGACCACAGGTTGCTGGTAGTGCCAGTAAAAACAACTAGGAAGCTCCTCTGTTGACGACACAAAGCCAAATGATGAAAGTTGCCTCTGGGTCAAAAGTCAATTTTATGTGTAGCTGAGAAAAGGAGACGTTATTTTTCTTCAGTGTAGTGCTCTTTTAAGTGGAATGACCACAGCTGGTCTCTGCTTATTTCGAGTGCCTGCCAGGCCTTACACTGCTACATTGTGTTCTTTAGACAGTGGCAGTGTACTCCAGTCACAGTGGCTTTAATATAAATGGAAGGTGACATGAATGTCCTCTGAATGCTTATTAAGGAACTCTCCCCTTTATACACACTTTTAGTGCTGTTCAGTGCTAAAGGTTAATTATGAGATAAGCTCCTATCTTCTTGATTCAACTTTGTAGTTCTAATAGAAATAGATGATGGGGAATAAATGTGATGCTCTTTAGACCTCAATTTTAAAGATTTAATTAAATCTTAGACAATGCCATTCCTTTTAGACTCTTCTTAACATGCATTTGTCAAACAAGCATTGAAGTGTCCCCAGCATGATGCATCTAAGTGAAGGTTGCCTGTGAGTGTTCCCTTTCTGACATTTTAATGACATAATTTCCTGGAATTACTGTTTTCTTGATTCCCTGAAATACTGTGGACAGAGTAGCCCCCTGAATAATTAATCTCCAGTTATACATTATTAAACAAAGGTTAAAAATATGTTTATAAAAGAGCATCCTCAAGTGTCCTAAAAATGTTCCTACAGATTAATATTGTCGTCCAATAATATGTTTTGGTGGCCTTGAGCCATTTGCTAGTAAAAAAACCCAACTATATAATATTTTTTCCATTTATATTGAAGAGAAGCTCTTTATTGTATCTGAGTCTTTAGTTTTGTTTTGCAAGTGTCCCATTATTTTAACCTGATTAAACATTTTGCTCTGATCTTTGGCTTTGGGTACCACACTTCAAGAAACCCGCAAACTAACTGGAGAGAGTCCAAAGCAGAGCAACAAAAATATTTTGTGTTATAGTATGTGATCCAGGAGGAAACTTGAAAGAATTGGGTTAATTTTAATATGGAAAAGACTAGAGTAGGACATAACTGTCTGCCAGTGTGTAGAAGGCTGAAATTAAAAACAATACACAAAAAGCCAGTGACCAATTGTTCACCATTTGGGACAGAAAGTAATTAGCAAAGTAATTAGCTTAATTTGCCTCAAGGGGATTAAAAATTAGATATTGAGGGAAATTTTCTAAATACAAGGACAGTTAAGCACTAGCACATTAAGTGGAGAGTCCCCATTATTGGAGGTTTTTAAGAACAGATTAAACAATTTTCAAACATGGTCTTGGTAGACTTGATTCTACCTTACAGCAAGGGGATAGACCAGGTGATGACTTCCTTCTGGCCCCATATTTCTCTGATTAGACCTGGAAGAAAAACTAACCTCCCCCCCAAAATCCAAATATCCTTTTTCAAAGTTTTATTCCACATCTAAGGTTGAGTTTGGAAATACATATAGATATAGTAGTCTAAAAAAACGGTTGTAGGGGCATTAAGATAGGAAATCTGTGCTGATAATTCTGGGCATCTTTACACATGCTCTGAGGCCGGGGCAGGGCTCTTTAATTAGAATATCTTTTGGGAGCTGCTCTAATTAAAGCACCCACAGCATCTTGTGTATTCAGCATCCTGTGCTTCAAAATGGCAGCAGGAGTGCTTTAACTAAAGCTTGTTCAACAAGCTTTAGTTAAAGTGCCCCCACCACCATTTTGAAGCATGCGGACACTAAATACACATGATGCCAAGACTGCTGGAGTATGCTAATTAGCATGTGTTGGACCAAGCATCTGGCCTGTGTTGCCCTTTAGTACCAGTTAAGTGATGTATTCCAGATCTTCTCCTTTTGTGTTGCCCAGTTTCCACTAGTAGGAGAGACTGGAATGTCCATCCTCAAATCAGAGTCTTTTTGCCATTGGAATACAGTTCTTTATGTACTGGTCCAATCCAATTTCTATTAAAAATAATGGGAGTTGACTTCAGTGGTGTTTGAATTAAACCCCGGGAATGTCATTTTTCTCCTTTAAAAAATCACACAGATTTGAATTTTTTATTGCATTTTATGGGACATCTATGAAAAGGTTAATTTGAATAAGGCTATTGTTTCTATAGTTCCATCACTCATATTAAGGTCAGCTAGTGAATTAATTTTAATAATGTAGAGCTTTTAATCTGATATCCTGTTGGTATGTGAAATTTCAGCAGAATGAGATTTAATACAGATTTTATTAAATTTGGTGTAACTTATCTTCTGCTTGTCATAACATTTTTATTGTTATTTTTCTGTCTTGACCCTGGACTCTTAGGCTAGGTACAGACATTACACACAAACCAGTATAAGTTAGCAGAAACTGAGCTAAACCTGTAAAAGAACAGAAATTCAGTGCACGCAGACTGGTTTAAAAATGGTGGAACCCTGTCTAAGATAGATCTGGATGGACATAGTATCAGACTTAATTGATTTAGGTTAGATTGACCTATCGAACATCTGTAGCAGATCCCCTCCTGACTCAAGTTAGATCACAGTCCACCAGCATCCCAGGCACCATTGCAATCCCTCCTCCCCTGCCTGGTCCTGCTCCATTGCATGGAGGTGCACTGGAACTTGGCTCATGTTTGGCTGCTTCAGAGACCCTCTCTTCCTCAGTAGAACCCTCTATTTCCCTCTTTTGCTGTGCATTTGCCTCTCTTCCTGCTAGCAGCAGTACAGGGTGGGATGGGTGCTGGGCAGCCTCTCTCCCCTTCAGTAGGACTGGGACGAAACTGGGAAGGGCAGAGGCAATGTTGCCAGGGCAAATGAAAAGGTGAGCATGGAGGAGGGGGATGAGGAAGGGGGATCAGGTCAGAGCAAGAGCTATGTGCAAGGTGGATAGATCCCAAAGTGATGGACACCAGGCTTGGGAAACCCCTGGGTGGTGCTCTGAGCAGGGGAAAGAAGTCAGCCACTCCCACCCTGCAGGCCACCCACACTCACCCCCAAGCACAATCTTTCTCACAGTTTCC
This sequence comes from Alligator sinensis, assembly GCF_000455745.1. Taxonomy (NCBI): domain Eukaryota; kingdom Metazoa; phylum Chordata; order Crocodylia; family Alligatoridae; genus Alligator; species Alligator sinensis. The sequence goes on from NW_005841873.1 coordinate 2,136,615, forward strand.
CTACCAAGTTTAGGATTCCACAAAACATCCCTGTCACAGCATGAAGCAAAGTGGCTCTCCATGCTAGTGAGAGGAAAGCCAGGGGCAGAGGGGGCAGGGCATGGAAGAGAGAAATGGCCCCAAATGATCCTGCCCTGCACCCCGCCCCACCCCCAATCTGCAACAGGTGAGACAGATACTCCCAGTTCTTATTAAGGCTCCCCGGAGATGTCTGTGGGCAGCCTGCCCCCACCAGCACTCAGTAGGCTGGCTCCCCTTCCTGGATCCTGGCCCCTGGGCATCCCCAGCCTGGATCCCTTGGCTGTCTTGTGAACTCCCCTGGACTTCCAGCTGTGCACTCCTTCCTTGGCTCCCTCACTCAGCTTTGAGGTGTGGAGCTGCCCCCAGTGATTCCTTAGAGCCCAAAAGCACCAGCAGATCCTGGGCAGCATAGCCCAGGTGAGGCAGAGATGCCCTACCCTGCCCAGTGGCCACTGTTCACTACTACCTTTGCCTGTGGAGCTGTAGATAAGAATGAAGTTAAGTGGGCATTGGTTCTACTGCAAGAAGCAGCTACTGCCAGACCCAAACCCCATACAGAGGGAACCCCTTCCCCAAAGTCAGGACATAAAACCAGAGCTTTCTGCTGCTTGCCCAGCTAGCCTGCTCATAGTGCCTTCCCTTTGGGAGCCCCAGGGGTTTAAGTCAGGGCTAAGGGAAGTCTTATGTAGAGCTTAGAGTCTGATTTTGTACCGGCTGTTTGGACAGGGCTGATCCTGCCTCAAACAGGGGTTGGACTCAATGACCTCTCGAGGTCTCTTCCAGTCCTGCTTCTCTGTGATTCCTGTGGTTGACCAAGCAGTTGCGGCAGCGGGGGGGATGATACATTCTTCCCCTGTACTCAGCCAATTAGCTGTGCTTGGGAGTCTCCTGCAGCCTGGTCAAGCCAGCGGGGCATGCTGGGGGGCATGCAATAGCAGCCCCAACCTGCTGGTCTCAGCCAGTGCAGGCATTCTGCATATGGCTTCTTCCCCTGCCCTCCCCCCCCACCCCCCCCAAGGCAAACATGTTCTGTTTGCTTCCAACCTAACATAAGGCACTTGGAGTAAAATTAAACCTTACATTGTTTCTGCATTGGGATTTTTGGATGTCCATACCTAGTCTTTGATACTTTTAATTTCAACCATAGAAAATATGAAGATTTTGCAGGTAGAATTAATTTGGTACTGACTCTCCTTCATACTGTTTTCAAAAAACAAATGAGTAAGAGATGGCAAATGCCTGCTAAGTAATACAACCAAATTCTTCCCCAGTGCAGGATTATTCCTTACAGTACATTTCTTAGTACTTATTTTTTTTCTTAGCAAGCTTTCACTTCTCCTGGTTTTGATGAAGTTGTTATGATGGAAATATGTGGCTTTTAAAATAAATTCCAAATCACCCCATAAATAATTTTACCATTAGTTTCATTTGCAGAAGTTAGTAGATTTGAAAATGTTGCTTTCTATCTCATAAGAAAATTTATTCATGACAAAGGTGAATGAAGTGTCAAACTATATCTGAAATTGATTGTTTGGCAATACCTTCTGTCATTGTTCAACACAACTTTGATTAAATCTTTTAATAAAAAACCCCCCTGATCTCAGCAAAGATCAAATAGCAGGATATAATAAATGTCTTTGATACTTTTTATTTACTTTGGCAAAGAAAATTAAATGTCCCTAAAACAAATGTACTCTACATACTGTTTGAGCAGTTAAAATTTAAAATGCTTGTCTCAAGAAAAAATATCCTGAGTATATCACCTTAACAAATTATACTGTTCTGACTATATTTCTTAGTGACAGATCTGTGTTGCTATTCTGATACCAGCTAGTAGTGCTGAAGTTTTCTCTTAGTCTTTCCATTGCAATATTAGTAACCCTTTGTAGAATATGATATTACATTGATTTTTAAATGTATAAACATGTAGTTGTACAACCCAGCATTTAATTTTCCATTTGAAATACAAAGAATTAAGAATGAAAACAAGTTCAGTAATTTGTAAATATGTAATTGACATTGTTGGGATAATGAGAGAGAGAGAGAAAGAGGACTTAGAAGGTTGAACAATATAAATCCAGCATTACTGTATCAATAAGCTCAATATTGCATTACTTCAGTCTATTTTAATCTGCCTACCCCCTTTGGTGGTGATGCTCATCATCACTGCTTTTAAAAAAGGAGTGGAAATAAGCAGAAAAACTAAAGAAATTGTCTGATCACAAAAAAGATACAAGGTGGGTGCATCTACATGTGCACTTTACTATGGAGTAGATTAATTAGCTCTGCAATAAAGCATCACTGTCTACATGTGCAATGGTATTAGGGTGCAGTCAATTACTGGATTCTGCCATAAGATAGTACATTTGGGAATAGTACCGTCTTACGGCAGAGTAATTTACTGCTCTGAAACGTACGTGTGGATGCTGACAGTGGGCATAAATTGCACCTGGTCAGCCCAAGTAGCTTGGGGCCTGCTTCACTCCAGCTCAAATTGCTGCTGTCCTGGGCACACATGTAGGTACTGCACCCAGGAGTGGTTTCTTTTGGCTCAAACGGAGTCAGAGTTTATTGAGTCACATTAATTGCACGTGTAGATGCACTCAGTATGTATTTCCTGTATCTGCCACAGCAGTGTTGTTTGGTACAATATTTTTTGTCACTCATGGAATAAAATTATATATCAGACTAACATACCTGACACATTCTTACCTGACAATAATTTTGATAAGGAGTGTTTAAGGACTTCTAAAAGAAAGAAAGGAAATTCAGTACTATGATCGGTCTACGCATTTAATCAAACTAGAGAAACACTAATAGTGAGCTTGGATTCAGTTGAGAAGTACAAATGTTTATACATTTAATTGGGACGAAAAAATACCCTAAGTGAATGAATCATGATGCTTATTTGAACCATGCGGGTTAACCTTTGCAAATGTTTATAATCTTATAAATATTACACAAAAGAAGAACTGTCATTGTGTGTGATATCTTGCAAATTATTTTTTTTAATCTTTCCTATTCCTGCTTACAGATGTCCTTTATTATGAAGCTTGACAAATGATTCATGCTTCAGGGGGTTGAGGGGGAGGAAAGAGGAGAACGTGATGCATAGATAGTGAAGAAAAATACTGTATTATTTTTAGAAAAAATGTATTTCCAAATGAGCTAACGTCCTTATTTGTTCCTAACAATTCAGACGCACTCTAGGGGAAACAAAATATTTTTAGCTTTTTTCTTAAACTACCTTCAGACAAAACAAAGGAAGAATATTTCCTTCTTTTCTAATTTGCAGAAAGAGAAAATATTTTAGTCTCTGACCTAGATAATGTTTATTACACGCTTAATTTATGCATCTGCTGGGACCAGTAAGACTACTTGCATTCCATTTCAGCGGAAGTTGGACTGGGCCTTTAATGCTGTCTGGGAAGTGTGACTGGGTCACAGATGTGTTTCTTAGCATGTGAGATCTGAGCTTTTAGCAATGCAGTCCGGGTGCTTCAGAAGTGTGTATCCTATAATAAACCAGCATCATTATTAATAAGTATTCACAAGTCAATCTTGAACTCTCATCTCCTGCTTGAATATTGGTTCAGTGAACTTGAGATTTGTTGATAACACTTAGTTTTCATGTAATAGAGAAATCATAACCAGATAATGCAGATCTTCATTACCAGGGATTTTTTTCCCCCTTGCAGTTTCTAAATATACCAACTAATTTCATGTGTCAATATCTTCCCTCCTGTCAAGAAGACAAGACAAACTGTTTATTTTTTCTTTGGAGAATAGTACCGTGGCCAAAATGTCAAGACTAATAAGACAAAATGATGGCACAATTCCCTAAAGAAACACCCACAGACCCATTTGTAACAGAATGACTTGAGGTAATTAATCCATTTGTCAAAATGATTGCAAATAGAGACAAATGTCTTAGCTGTTTTTTTCTTAAAGAAAACTAATTCACTGAATTTCAATTTAGTTTAAACTGAATTACATATTTTAAATTAGGTAAACCATAATTTGGTCAAAGCCTGTTTTGAATATTGGGTAAGAAAAAGTGATTCAGCTCTTTAAAGCAAATGTCACTCAGGCATCATGAGCAATGCACTCTCCTTGGCCAGACATCACTAATCTAATATTCATGCACAAAGTTCATAAACAGAATCTGCCTGGCCTTGCCATGGGTGCAGGAACAGGCAAAGCCCTCCAGCTCCAGAGGCTGGATCTGGGCCATAAATTGCCGGCCCCTGGTATAGATTATTAGGACTTAAGTCTCTGATGAACAAAACAAGGTGATAATAATTTGTAAAAAAAAAAAAAAGGGAATTCTTGTCCTCTTATGTTTTCCCCTGATCTCAGATAAGCTGGCCAGTGAGCTCCCAATCCTGTGGCATCCACTACTTCACCATATGTGCATTATTGGTATTCCTGCTCAGCAAGTATTAATTCTACATAGATGAAAGATAGGTGCATGGGTTGAATAAAGATATGTGCCCATCTGTTCTGATCTGCTGGCGGTTATATGCATTCTACAACCTAAAGCATTGTGGTGATTATCAATTCTCTGCAGCTCTGCAGAAAAGGGCCTGGGGGTTACAGTGGACAATAAGATGAATATGAGCCAGCAGTGTGCCCTTGTTGTGAGGAAGGCTAGTGGCATACTGGGTTGTATTAGTAGGAGTGTTGCCAGCAGATCAAGGGGAGTGATTCCTCCCCTTTATTTAGCACTGGTGAGGCCACATCTGGAGTACTGTGTCCAGTTTTGGGCCCTCCACTAAAGAAAGGATATGGGCAAACTGGAGAGAGTCTAGTGGAGAGGAACAGGAATGGTTAGGGGGCTGGGGAACATGATTTATGAGGAAAGGCTGAGAGAACTGGGCTTATTTAATCTGGAGAAGCCAAGACTGAGGGGTGATTGAATAAGGGTGGCTCCAAAGAGGATGGAGCTAGATTGTTCTCATTGGAGGCAGATGACAGAACAAGGAGCAACAACCTCAAGTAGCAGCAAGGGAAGTTTAGGTTGGATATTAGGAAACACTTTCTCCCTAAGAGGGTAGTAAAACACTGAAACAGGTTACCTGGAGAGGTTGTGGACTCTCCATCCTTGGAGGCTTTTAAGATCCAAGCAGACAAAGCCTTGGCTGGGATGACCTAGTTGGGGATGGTCTTGCTTTGAGCAGGGGGTTGGACTAGATGTGACCTCCTGAGTTCCTTCCAACCCTTATTTTCTATGTTTCTATGATTCTATGAATTCAAGTGGATTAAACCCAAGACCTGAAGACTTCAGGCTGCAGTAGCATTTGTCACATAAAGCCAATATAGCTTAGCAACACTGCAGGGTATAGAGTCCTACATTATGTGATTATGGGACTATAAATCAAGAAGCCTGGCTTTTATTCCAAAGTGCACTGCTAACTTGGTGTTGTAGTAACTCTTCGGCAAGTAATGTATATGTGTCTGTGTTCTCTCACCTGAAAAACTTGTATGATATAGAAGGAGTCAGGTTTCTGCTATGTGTCATAAGTACTTTGAAATGCTAAATTGTAAAGTCACAAAGTACATTAATGAAAAGCATTAGCATTATTAGTCAGGGGGGAAAGAACAACTCTAGTAATCTACATTCAGATTGTGGTTGTTAAGAGAGCGTTCAGAGGTATTTTGGTAGTGATTTTACATTTTAACATTTTCTTCTAACCCTCAATGAACCATGCCATCAGATAGTGTCAATCGGTCTACCCCTGTTAAAGCCAAGAATAGTAGATTGATTATTACCAGGTAAAGAACTGGCTAAATAACTTTGTAATAACTCCAAAGTTGTTATTGCTTTGTTTTCAGTGAATCTCAAAAAAATAACCCATTCCTGTTTCTCTATTAGATTTTGGATTTGAGAAAACTGCTAAAAACAGAATCTAAATATTTTACCCTTTGTACTTTAGCGTGGTTAAGTTTTACACCTACTTTGTATGTGTTAATAATTCAATGAATCAATATAGACTCAGATCTGAAGAGCTGCTGTGCATGAGTGGCTCACCATTATCAGCTTTGATAAACTTTGCTTCAGTTATCTGACTAGCGGCATATGGACGTGGCTGTCCTTTGCCCATTGATCCTGGATTTCATGGATCCCAAAAGCAAGCTTCAGTTACAGTCTGAAATATGTTAACTGGCTGCTGCCAATATAAAATAAACCATATCGGAAAGAATTGCAAAGTGGCATCAACAGAGAAACACACATTTCATCTTCTCAGTAAACATATAAAGATTTGCCATGCTTTTAGAAAAACCATTATCTTTTCATTGACTTTAAAACCTTTTAGAAGCTTTGACTATTTTTTTTCTGGTGCTAGCATTCATGCACAACTCTCAGCAGTATTTTAAAACATTTCCCTGTATAACAAAGTGACATCTGAAGTGTTTAGATGTCAATTTCTGTTAAGACTTTGCACCATCATAAAAGTGATCTTCAACAAAGACTGCCAGAGGAGAATAATGGACTGATTTCTTCTAGCCTTTCAATCCCAAAAGATTTCCCCTTAGTTTGCACTTAGATGTCATTCTTTGGTAAATGGCAGGAAGCTGCTTTGCAAGTATATCCTAATTATTTTCCCTAC
>NW_005841873.1:2143277-2144486 GCF_000455745.1 Alligator sinensis
TTGATTTTATTTATTTTTTTCTTGCTGGCACCCAACAAACTTTCCAAGTTAGATCTGACCATATGTATAGGTTAATAAGAAAATATGACTCAATTGATGTGACTAGTAGTCCAGCAAAAATTGGCATAGTGTCACTTTTCAGTTTGCTGAGCATTCAAATAAAAAGGAGCATTTTGTGTGTCATTCTATCTGTTGATTCTCAACTAAAGAGAGGGGAGGAAGCAGCTTTTCAAGAGTCTGCTTGGGGACCTTATTTTGCATGTACAGTTACTACAGATACATCTACACTACAGGTCCAGATTGGAAATCCTTATTTACACAGGGGAGTACACATTCCTGTGTAGTACCATTAAAGCTAATCAGGGCACTTGATTAAAGGGATTATTGTAAAGAACAATGGAGTTATAGTGAAATCTGGTGTTTAGTAGTTGTGTGTAGAAATAAGTCAAATATCTTCATGAATGAGCATCTATATAACTACCTAGAGTGTGGTTCCATTTTTGTATTTCAAGTTGCCACCATTGCACTTACAAGAAGAGTATTTGTGGTTATACGAGGTGCTTTCCTCGGCAGCTGCAGTGCCCCCCAGGAGCACCCGGGCTGGGTGCCTGCAGGTGGGTGCTGCCTGCGGGGGCTGCCTCTGCTGTGGAGGGAAGCATCAAGCCCTCCCCCCCCCCCTGCAGCCCAGGCACCCCTCCGCCCACCGGCAGCTCGCCCTCCCCACCAGAGGCAGGTAAGGTGTGTGCATGACACGGAGGTTTAAATCAGCCCTAAATTGAAGCGGTGTTTTTTAAAACCCACTGCTTCAATTTAGGGCCCCCCATTTAATCTACGCACACACCCTATTACCTGTGGAATTCACTGAGGGGGGAGGTAAATTGTATGGAGTCAAAACTGTTGCTTGTGTTTAGTCTAGATTCATAGGTTCATAAATGCTAGGGTCGGAAGGGACCTCATCAGATCATTGAGTCCGACCCCCTGCCTAGGCAGGAAAGCGTGCTGGAGTCAGATGACCCCAGCCAGATACCTATCCAACCTTCTCTTAAAGTCCCCCAAGGTAGGGGAAAGCACCACCTCCCTTAGAAGCCCACTCCAAATTTTGACCACCCTTACTGTGAAGAAGTTTTTCCTGATATCTAGCCTAAATCTGCTCTCTGTCAGTTTGTGACCATTGTTCCTTGTTACCCCAAGAGGTGCCCTGGTGAACAG
>NW_005841873.1:2144558-2164241 GCF_000455745.1 Alligator sinensis
CCAGGTCCCTCAGTCTCTCCTCATAGGGCTTGTCCTGTAAGCCCCAAACCATACAAGTGGCCCTCCTCTGGACCTTCTCAAGTCTATCAACATCCTTCTTGAAGTACAGCATCCAAAACTGGATGCAGTACTCCAGCTGCTGTTTGACCAATGCCGCACAGAGGGGAAGTATCACCTCCCTGGTTCTATTTGTCATGCATCTGCTGATGCAGGATAAAGTGTGGTCGTGGCTTTTACTGTCCAATAAACTTACAATTAGAAAAAATAGAATATATTTCAATAAATTATATTTATTTATTTATTTATTTAAATAAACTTACATCTCCTAAAAGTATGGGGTTAGTTTCCTTTGAGGACAAAGACGGTGATGTCACAGATGGAACTGGTGTTCTGTGAAGTGTTCCTCCACTGGCAATTGGGTGTTTCTGTCTTTTATCATTTTTCCGTGAGAGGGTTCATTCTGAAACACAGTGGTTGTTTAGGTTCACTCGCATAGGCAGGGTTATACAGCATGCAGAAGTTAGCACATCACCTCCAAATGTCTAAGCAGACAAATAGCATCAAGTGAAGCGTGAGGCTTTGTAAGCTCAGCCAATACTTTTTCTATTAAATTCTCCACAGTGGTCTAAAAGAGCTATAAAAGTAATTTTATATCAAATTCTGGTGATTCTGGTAGAGCTGGTAATAGGGGAAAACATTTCCTGTGAATTACATGCCCAGTTTAGGCAGCAATACTGACCAGCTCAGTTGGTGTATTACAGACACTGAAATCTCACTGATTGTGGCTCTCGTTTAAGCCTCTCTGTTCTAGTCCTGTAATACAGGTTCTGTAAATGAGGTGTCCAGACAATGTTGATTTTGAGGCCAAAGAGCCTGTAAATCTAGTGATATGGAGGGCTGCCAGATTGACAGGAATATCACTTCTCTACACGTGGAAGACACAGGGTGCTGTTGCTAATTGCTGCATTTTAAAAATCTGGTTTCCTATCTGTGATATCAGTTTAGTCAAAGTCCTGATCCATAGCTCTTGGGCTCGAAGTGCTCAGATACCATGATGACGGGTACTTTATTTTTGAAAAAGAAAGAGCCTCATTATCAGCACCTATGGAATTGATATTACTTCAGGCGTAGGGATTAAATGAGACATGATGTCCTATACAACTCATTACCTTGTTACTTTTAAAATAATATATGTCCTGTCGTATGTACTTATCTGTATTTTTACTGCCTATGGCTTTTATTGCTAGGAGTGGTTGTGTTGACTGTGTTTCTTCCCTTGTGTTTATATACGGCATATCTCTGTTCAATTTTTCTGAATGCTTGTGTACAAACAAAGCCGGAGAAAGATATAAATCGAAATGCAAGCACAATATAAGCTATCTGCCTCTGTTCCATTAAGATACATAGACTATAACCATATTATGCCTTTCAGTGCTCTGAATGTGCACCCAAAATAAATACAATCCATCACTAAACACATTTTTGCTTTCATAATGGGCCATTAGTGAGCTGTCTTCAATGTGCAAAATAAGAATTGAAAGCAAAAAAACTAGAGAAAGCTAAAAGTAAACATGCAGCATATAGAATTAGATCAAAGGCAGAGGGCTCTGCTCTCATGTCACTAACTCCAGCTCCACTCATTTAAATGGACCTGTTGGAAATTAGACCAGTTTGAGGGAGAGGAGAATGATACCCAGTAGCAGTTTCATTCAGCACTGTGAGACTGCATGCAAAGAATAATGAGAAAGGAATCAAATAGGACAGGCTCTATATGCCCCTTTATGAAAATCATAGCAGCAAGGAGGCTATATAGCATATAGGTCTATGTAGGCTTGAGAGCTGGTTGAAAATTTTCCAGTGGAATAGGTTTCTGTTGGAAAATACTATTTCCATCAGCTGAAACATTCTTGGGGAGAAGGTAGATTCTGTTAAAACTTTGAAGAGAAATGCAGCAGGCTGGCTACTGCTGGGAGGCCTAGTTCTCTGGGACCCCATGCTGGTTGGCTTTCTGGGCTGCCTGATTGGGAAGGCAGCCAGGAACATGAGAGCCAGCTGGCTGGCCCTCCATGTTCACATCTATTTTAGTTCATTCACATATTTTTTTATTTTAATTTCCATTTCACACCAAATTCTTCATTCACAAAGCTTTGTTCCAGTTCAGAACCAAAGAAGGATTTAGACATTAGAAATTGCCTGCAGGATGGAAATTCTGCTTTCTCTACAGGCATCTAGCCTTTTACTTGTGGGCACTGACACACAGACCATGGTGGTAGAATATATCTCAATATATGCAGTTCACATAACCACCATGTATTTGGGCAAACTTGAGTATGAATAACAGTTTAGTCAACACTGCTGTAGGCTGAACATTGGATTGGCAGGAGGAAAAGTTGTTTATGGGAGGAATAGCGTGGACTGAAACTGGACTTTGATTACAAATCAGAATTACAGAGCTTTGTCTGTCAGCATTCTACGTAGAGTGCTTGGGCTGCCTGTTTGCTCTGTTACAGAAAAAACCCTAATAGGTTAAATACTTTGGGAAAGTTGCAGACCAGTAGGCGTGCGCTGCAGTCAGAGTCTAGAACAGGGATTATTGATTGCATTGGCAATCTCATTTGTGATATTTGATGGCAATTTGAATCTCATTCTAAGTGTCTATTAATGTCCTTACAGATTCCAATAGGAAGGACAATACAAAGTTACACATGACGCATCAGCACACAATCAGATTTGTAAAGATCCTGGCAGTTGGCTTTAAATAATCAGTTTTGAGATATTCACGTTTTGTTTGAAGTGACAGTAACACAATATGCTGCTGTCAGAGGTAACAGCATAGCAAGTGTTCTGAGATGCAGAAAATAACTAAAAATATTTTGAGATACAAGCGATAACTAGAAATTGAAATATTTTTTCTTGCAACATAGGGCATCCTGATGTAGTTGGATATCTTTACTTGGTACAAGTTCCTGACTAAACTCCCATCTAAAAAAAAAAAAAAAAAAAAGTATTTTGGAAGAAATGTATTTGGGTAGCATCGGCTATTATATGAAAAATCAGTTTCCCTCTCAGAGACTTGGTATAGTCTTCAAAAATGAAACTGGAGTTTTTTTTGCCTGTGCTTTGTAATTTCAAATTCAATCCATAGCGGTAGGAACCCATCTGGTGGCCTGTAACTCACCAGCAGTATGTTTCATTTAAGTGAAATAACTAGCTAACTCAGTTCTCCATCTACAAACTGAAGCAAGCGCTTCAATTCTACTATACGTATCTGTTATATTTGGGGATAAGGGAGCATGTGCAGCACACAACACAAAGGGGCTCATATCCCTGTAGAGTTCCTAGTCACTTCTATAATGCGGATAAAAATAAATGTTAACGTTCACTGAGAAGCAAAGTTTGAGTCCTAATGTAATATGGCTCCTGTGTCTGCAGATAATTTGTTTACTGTGTTGTCTACCTCATCTTAGAACAGGTCAAATTTAATATGCTGGTAAAAATGCCAGTGATTATCAGTCCCTTGTCAGGTCTCTTCTAGTGCTCCTGCCTTTGCTTCCAGCAGTGGAGCTGTGATGGCAACAGTAGGAAATTTCTGGGGTTGGGAAGAAGTTTAGTGGAGACAAGGCATTAGAAACAGAAATAACACAGGAAGAAATGATGGAAGGACCATGAGAGAGGCAGCTTGGTCATCAAAGAATGCAATGAGCCAACATGAACATCTGCTGAATCATGCACACGCATCCCAAGCACATAACCTAGAGGGGAGCAGATGTGCCCAGCAAGTCATATTAAGCACATTATGCAAAACCATAAACATCACTCTGGAGCTGCAGTTAGGGGTTATGCATGCCAGGGAACATCCTGAATAGGAGAAGCGAGTTGAAGAAATGGACTACCCACACAAGCCTTGGAAAGGTCAGATTGGAAGTCCTGCCAAAGCAAATAGCAGCACAGATATGATCCCTCAGTGCCATGGAGTACACAAAGACCACGTAACCAAGAGCCATAACATTTACCAGCTAAATACACAAACCTGGTATAACGTGGTAAAGCACATACATATCTCTGTTGCTCCATAAGTCAGGTGTTAGCAGGATGGCAGTGCAGATTTGTGCCCCTACCATCTCAGCTGTTGCTAGAATCATCAGCAGTTATAGATTTTATATGGTCAATGAAGTGGGTGCTGTTCCTTCTGGATTAGATATTACCTGCAGTTGCTGCTCTGCTCCCAATGCTTGTTGTCTTCAATTGTTTTATAATTCCAGTGTAATTTTGTCTACACGGGACTGCTTCTGTCACCAGACACCTGCCACAGGGTATTGCATTCACATTTGCGCAGCTCCTGACAGCTATGAGTGGCTCTGTTATAGATGGTGGGCTGGCAAGGATGAAATGCCCCAAGAATCGGCACCAGTTGCCAAACGGTCCATAGCATGAAACAAAGGCATGTGTACTAGGACTGTGCGAAGCTTCAGTAGTCGATTTGCTTTGAAGGAGATTTGGCCCAATTCAGCAGCATGAACAGCGTGTGCCCCCAGTGGCTGGGGGGGCAAGGTGGCAGCGGGAGCGCGCTGGCAGTAAATGGGGGAGCTCCTGCAGATGGCGCTGGTGCTGTCAGTGGGGTGGAGGGGAGGGGAGTGGCGAGCACCGACCAAGGGTTGGCAACCACCTGCAGCCACTGTAGGCAGCAGTAGCAGCGGCCAGTGGGAATTGCAGACTGCTTGTAGTCACCGCCAGCAGAGTTGGCAGTGGGGTGGGGAGCAGCGACTGGGGTGGCAAGCAGTGACAGTGTCCCCGGATCTGCACAGGGTGGGCTGGGCCATGTTGTGCCCCAGGAGGCTAGCACCAGCTGCCCGCTGCTGGGCTCTGCTCTGTGGGGCAGGTGGTGCCAGGGCTACACTCCAGGCATGTGGCCCCAGCCGCAGCCCGGAGCGCAGCCCTGGCTCCACCTGCCCCACAGAGCTTGGTGGAGCAGGGGCTATGGGCAGGCTGCAGCCACCCTAAAATTCCCCATAGCCCCTGCTGCCAGCCTGACCCCAGACCAGGTGTACACGCCTGCCCCCATGCCCTGCTGCTGCTCACCCAGCTGGAGTGAAGCCGCAGCTTGTCCTGGAGTGGCTTCCACCGCTGTGTGCTGCTTTTCTGAGGAAGTTTAGTGGCACCGTCTTACGCCTCCCCACCCCAGCTGCGCGAACAGTGGGAGGGCATAGCTCCTGCTTCCAGCGCCTTCCATCTGGAGCACGCATCACAACCCCTCCCCTGGTCCCCGCTGGGCAAGTGGCAGCAAGGCATAGTCCCCAACTACCAGTTCTGCCGTGTCCACATCCTGGGCTCCCTGGCCCCAGCTGGACAAGTGCTGGGAGGTCAGAGCCCCCACTCCCAGGGCCTTCTGCCACCCATCTGGAGTGCAGCCCGGCCTAGCTTGCCCCACACCGATCTAGGGGCATACACCCACTCCCATGCCCTCCTGGATCAGTGGTATGCAGTGGTGGGAGCCCTATTCCCCAAGTCCTGTGCCCCCCAGCCCTCGTTGGGCAGCTTGTCCCAGCCCCAGACCTATCCCTCCCTCACTGTGGGGGCATTGATCTTCCCCCTCTGACACCTTTTCCCTCCACCCACCACAACAGACTTACCAGCTGGAGGCAGACATGTTCAGTGTGGTTGAGGACAGCTGCCTATTTAGTGTATGGCCAAATCTCTGAATTGATGCCGAATCTTTGGATCTGAATTGGCCGAATCAAATTGGGACAGTGATTCAAATCACTGAATCAAATCGCTGTCCCTCCGAATTGGTTGAATCTGAATTGAATACTTGCCGCTTCTCACGGGCCTAATGTGTACATATGCCGTTAGCTAGCTTCAAGGTGGAGGCAGAAGTCTCCTTTTGGTCATCACAAAGCATTATTCTGCTTACATAGGGAAGAGTTTCTTCTCAGACATGGACCTTAAATGTAGACACACTCATAGTTTTACTGCGGGGGGGGTCCCCCAATTCCCAATGACCTTCTTTAAGAAACCTGGTGTTAATCCAGTATTTTTCATTCTCCTATGAGAACATTACCCCTTACATTTTTTTCAGGCTGCTTCTTAAGCATTTGCTTTTTATCAGGATTTCAGGTAAGGGTTTTGTTGTGCACTTTTGTTACTGGTTCCCAAGGCATGTTGGGCACCTACACGTGTGTCCTATGCCTGCTAATTAGCACATGTCAGAGCAGACTTGATAAATTGAATCTGCTCGAGTATGCTAATTAGCATGCTCCAACAGCCTCAGTGTTTCATGTATGCAGTGTTCCCGTACTTCAAAATGATGTTGGGGATACTTTAACTAAAGCTTTTTGAATGAGCTTTAGTTAAAGCGCCCCCACTGCCATCTTGAAGCACAGGATGCTGAATACATAGGATGCTGTGGGCACTTTAATTCAAGTGGCTCCTGAGAGCTGCTCTAATTAAAGCACCCCCACTCCTCACCCTGGAGCATGTGTAAAGACAGTCCTGCTCACTCCCCATCTCTACGTTCCATGTTGCTAGGAATGAATATGGCCCACTGTCCCTGTGTGTGGTGATAGCTGCTTATGTGGTCAAGCTAATTTTAGGTGCCAGTAGTGCTGTAGATGGAGAAGCATAGGACTCAGTGGGCACATCTGCATGAGACATTTACTGTGGAGTGGACTAATTAGCGCTGCAGTATACATCTCGTGTCTATACATGTGGCCCTATTAAGCCTCAGGAAACTAATTAACTCTGCAGGAGGGTAGTACTTAACAATAAAAGTACTATCCTGCTGTGGCATTTTTTACTCTGTAGCGGTGCACGTGTAAATGCTGACAGGGCTGGCTGGGGCATGAGGGTGTTTCAGTGTGGGGGCTCCCTGCTGGCTGGCTCCACACTGCAGCACCCTCTTGCCTGAGCCAGCCCCTCCACAGCATGTTGAGCTGGGTTGGAGCAGCCCTGGCCTGGCAGGCTGACTCCTCAGACCCCCTGCCACCCTGAGCTGCTCCAACTTGGCTCAAGGTGCTGCAGTCCCAGATGCCTGTGTGAATGTGGTGCCCAGGAGCAATGAACTCTGGTGTAATATGCCCCAGAGTTTATTGCTTTGCCTTAATAGCAAGTATAGACAAGCCTAGTGTGTGCTGACTGAATATTTACTTGACTTCTAACTTTGGTTTTGCAGCCCACATTCACCTGCATACTACCATGGTTGCTCTCCTAGCAGTCCCCAAGCTACTGAGTTCAAAGCTCACTAGGACATGTCTCTGACTGCAGTGTCAGCATATCCTTATTTTATAGCTAGCCACTGATTTTTGAACCAGCTGCTGGTGTTTCAATAATTCAGACTGGATTTTCATGTGCCTTAAATGTATGAAACCTGGACTAATGTCTGATGCTAGAAAAGATTAAATAAGCCAGCCCTCCCTTAGTCAGGTCTCAAACTTGCATAGAAGTTAAAACATATCTTGGAAACTCCTAACAGTAGAGAAATTGAAAACAAGGTTTTGTTAAACTTATTTTTTAAAACCTAAACCATCCAGAATGTGCTTCTCCTCTGGCTTTGTAACTCAGCTAAAACTCATAATTCATGCCCCTTTCGAGCTGAGCCCATTTTCAAGGACCACCTAATATTTTAGCATGATGATCCATGGTTTTGAATAAGTTCTACATTCAGATTGTGGTTCTGTTCAAACTTAGAATTCAAAGTTAAACTTGGGGGAGACAAAGGGTACATACAGACATTCGGGGAGGTTAGGGGGGAGGTTAGATTGATCTAAGACCACCTGATCTAAGGTAAGTCTAAAGAGGCCTTGGGGTGGAAAGCAGGCTTTGGGGAGGATCAGGGATAGGCGGGGTCTACAGGGGGGATAAGGAGGCCAGGCAAGGTCCTTGAGGGGACAGGCGGGGTCTGCAGAGCAATTGGTGAGGTCCAGGAATCTCGTGGGGTCTGCAGGGAGGATGGGGGGGTGTGAGGGTCTCTCCCATACCCCCCCCCCCCGCAGGACCAGGGGATATTTTTAGCCTCCTGACCCTCTCCATCCCCAGACAAACAACCCCCCTGCGATTCAACCCCACCATCCCACCCACCTCTCCTCCCACCCTGACTTACTTGCTCAGCTTCCGGCATGGGCGAATGCCAGTAAAACTCAGACTGGGAGTCGCTTGCAGGATGGGGGTTTTGGCAGGTTTGGTGAGGATGTGGCTGGCTGGTACCTGGCTGGGGGGTGAGATGGGGGTGCTAAAAATAGCCCAGTGCCAAGGAGGGGGTTGAGAAAATGCAGCCCTGGGGCTGAGGTCAGCAGCTGGGCTTTCCCAGCCCTGTGGCCATCCTAGGAACTATACAGAAGTTCAGGGCAGTTAGATCAGTCTAAAAATGACCAACCTAATCTAAATTAGGTGTACCTTGCAGGCAGGCTTAACTTAGATTGGGTTGGCTATTTTGAGACTGATCTAAATGTCCTGAACTGTACAGTTAGCACTTAGTTAGCCCAGGTGTGGACCTCACACTAGTTAGGTCAATCTAAGTTAGATCAGGTGGCCATTTTTAACATTTTTAACCTCCCCTAAGCTCCCAGGATGTCTGTATGCAATGAAATCCTCACAAATCAAAACAAATACATTATTTGTAAGAGTCCCGCAAATGCCAGCTACTTCCTTATGCATTCTTTGATATTGAAGTAGACCTTCAGTTTTGGGATGAGAGCACTCCTGATTTATTCTCCCTCTTGTAAATAAATTATTCTTAGAAATAACAAAACACCATTTATGTAGCATACTTGTGCTACCTGGAAATACCCTCTTTTCATGAAAACGTTTACCAAGTTTAAAAAACCAGTTCTGAGTAAGTTAAATTACTCTCAGCCTCTTCGTTTTACCTATCACTATATTCTCTTAAGAAACAAAAAAAATTCCATTTTAATAGAAAGCGCATCATCCAGAGATGAAGAATATAATATATGAGAGCTGAGTACCTCAATAAATTACAGTACTAATTTTTTTTCAGTACACACATTTTTCTGGCTTTTTAACAACACTCTCAACTACCCCACATCAATCTGCCTGGAGGTCAACTATGGATGCAACGCAGCATAATAGATAGGGCAGAATCAGGAGATTGGTTCTACTTGCCCTGCTTATTTATACACTTCTTGTCTATTTAAATGGTACCTTTCTCTGACATGTATTTAGATGTTAAGTTCTTTGAAGCAGAAATTTCTCTTACTAAGTGCTAATATGGTTCTTATCTCTCTCTGGCCCCAGTCTTGCTTGAGGCCTTTAAGCATTACTGTAAGGCACAGGTCATTGGCTGAGCCAGTAGAGAAGAAAATCTCCCAAAAAACTCTCTTGTGCATATGTGTGCGCACGTGCGCACACACACACACACACACACACGCGCGCGTGCACATGCCCACCCCCCACAATACAGTCTGTCATGCATACACATGCGTGTATACACCCTCCTGCAATACATTCTCTTATGCACACTCTCACATACCTGTAATCCATCATTCATTTGCTGTCATAATTGTTCATCTTTTGCCATTTCTTCTTGCATTTTCAACAGCCTGGGAATCACTTAATTAAGTTTGGAATTGCTTGGGTGGTTGTTAGGAGGGAGGGGAGCTTCAGGTTATACGAATCAAACTATAAAAAGATTAAGGCACTTGACAACTGCAGGGTGACGTGTTCAGATGATCACTAAACACATCAATTAAACTGCACATTAAAACAAAGCATTGCAGACACCAAACTTGTTGTTTCAAGTTATCAAGCAAGTTAATTCAGCAAATGAAAAAAGAAATTGGTTCTCTGAGAAAATTGTGGAGTAAATGCTAACTCAAAGAGCACTTCAGTTCTAGTTCTGATGAGAAGCCCTGATTTCCCCCTTCGGCTGAATGGTTTTGTTTCTACCTAATACCCTATTTTGGAGCATGTCTACATGAGACACTAGAAGTGCAGTAGACAAATTTTCCTGCGCATTAGCACATCACGGAGAAAAGCCGTGCTGATGCACAGTAGAATTAGTCTACCGTGCATTAGCATCACCTAAAAGACATGCGCTGGTACTACTGTGCAGTAGCACTGATAACAGCACATTAAGTTAGTACCTATTAGGGCTCTGTGAAATTTCACCGACTGTTTCATTTTGACACTGTTTCAACTCATTTCGAGTTTCAAAACAACAAAACTGAAATGAAACAAAGGGTTGTGAAATGGCCTTGAAACAAAATGAGGCTAGTCGAAACGTTTCAAAAGTCAAAACATTTCGACCATAGTGCTGGGAAAATGAATTCAGCCCAGCTTGCCTGACTTCCCATCCCCAGCGCTAGTCAGCCAAGCTGGGCTGACTTCCCACCCCCAGCACGATCTAGCTTGGCTGACTCCCTGACCCCAGTGCAATCTAGCGCAGGGGATGAGGAGGCAGCCCAGCTGCGCTGAGTCCCTGACCCCGGCATGATCTAGCACTGGGGATGGGGAGGCTGCCCAGTTGGGCTGCCTCCCCATCCCCAGCAAAACGTCAAAACAGCCTTTCTGTTTTGATGGAATGGAACAGAACAGCTGTTTTGAATCAAAATGAAATTCAAAATGGAATGCTGTCCCATCAAACCGTTGAAACTCAAGGCGAAACGGAACGGTGCTGTTTCGCACAGCCCTAGAACCTATTATTACAGGTACTAAATTTAATGTGCCATAATTACGGCACATTAATGAATGTATAGACATGCCCTGTTTGTATCAGTCTGTGCTAGCAGGCACGTTACAAAGTTTAAATGCACTGCCCCAGCGGCTGATAGGGAGACAACATTCTGCTCCACTCCCTTCAGAATCTCTGATTGCTGCAAATAGGGCAGAACAACAGTATATTACATTTCTTAGCCTCCAGTCTGTTGCAAGTGAGGGAGGAGGGTCAGAGATATCCAATGTTTCCTCCCTCCCACAGGCTCTACTTAATTATTTCTGCACGATAGCTTTCTACAAAACTTGCTGATTCATTGAAACTGAAAATGTTGTCAGGAACATGCTGGGCTCCACAGCCATTGCATTCGGCAGGCCTTCCCAGGTCCATGATGGATTTTTTGTCCAAACTAAGTGAAAGGAAGAAAGTTATTCACATCCCAGAGTAGCTTGTAAGCTTCTGGTGAAAGTAGCCACTTGTAAGCAACCTGAGTTCCAGTTCTTGGGCTGACTGATTTGGAAAGAATTAGGCTCTTTCTCCCTCTCTCCTATAGTAGTCATGCAGAGCAGGGACCTGATGTCAAGTGCCCCACATCCCACAAGAGGGACCATGCCATCAGCTCTTCTGGTGTGCAGGGCTCTCTAATTTTTCCTCAAAAAAATAACCCTTTAAAAGGTCTTGGGTTTGGTGTGAGCCAAAATAAAGAAAATTTCCAAAATATCATAAATATTTGCAGGATGGGAAAAGCATTTCCTTCCCAGAGGCAGTTGTCACAACTAGGCAGCTTTCATGGTGGATAATCCTCTGTAGTTCTAAAAGTATTCGGCCACATTGGGTTTAGGGCTTTCTGTATCTGGATGCTGAGTATGGACTCAAATGAGTTCTAAAAGGCTTTTTCTTTAAAAAAAAAAAAAAAAAAAATCCCTAAAGCCTGGCAATTCCAGTACATAAAAGCTTGTTCAAACAAGATATGGCTGTTGACAAGTCAGAGTAGGTAAGTATTGATCTACATAATGAATCATGAAGAGATACAGTTGTAACTCTGCAACACATTTAGGAGACAGCAACTCTTTTAATAGCCCTGATGTTTTTAGATCTGGACTCCTGCCACATTCAGTTATGTGAAGTTCTGAGCTATCTGACTTTCTTGTGTAATGAATGGCTTTATTGAATTTGTGATCTGATGATCAACCATTCACTCATGCTGGTTGGGGGGGGGCAGGGGGGAAGCGGGATTTGTTATTCTGGGACCTCCCCTACTGTCTTTACACTATTGAGCATTGAAATGGGACCCTTCATCTCTCTAGTCTGAACCAGGTATTAGGTGCCGACGCTAAGGATGAAATATGGCAGATTCTCTTTTTTTAGTTCTGTGAACTACATAGAGACAGTGGGTCAAATCCCATTTCATCTGTACCTGCCTAAGTGGCACTTACGTAGCTACCTAAGATAATTTTTTGACCCTTACATAGAGTTTTAGATTCTGTTTGCACTTATATAACTATACAAGAGTGCTCAGAAAGCTGCACTGTGACTGTGTGGACTCTGTGGTAGAATAGAATTGCCTGGGGACACACACAACTCCATTAAGTCCCTAAATTTTAGTCAGAGGAAAAAAAACACCCCACAAATCAGCCCGTTATTGTTAAGAGTAGGAATCATACTGCTGCTTTTGAACCTGAGTATTTTTATTGGTCATAAATTGAGATGCAGATTTAAAATCACCTGAAGAAGCAATACCTTGCCCTTTGTGCTCCATGTGCTCACATTTGCCCTTCCCTGCATGATTCTATTAAAAGTGGAGGTGAGTGACTGAGGGTGGCTTTGTATACCTGGGGAAAAGCATAGTCCACAGCTTAAGTTCTTAATCAAAGACTTGGAAAACATGGGTTCAGCTTTCAAATTTATTGTACATTTTCTTTGAGATATTGGACAGGCCACTGTCTCCATTTGCCTCTGTTTTGTATCTGTAAGGCTTATTATTATTATTAATATTGGATCTGTGATTTGAGCTCCTCCCCCATGCTTGAAGATTTTGGCAAGGATTCCATCAGCTCCAGATGCCTTGTCATTCTTCATCTACTTGATGGCTTTCGTCTTGTCTTTCCACCATCTGTTCTTCATATCGTGGGTTCCCCTCTGGATCTTCACTTCAGCTTGTTGGAGATTCCGTTTCTTTTGCTGGGAGTTGATGTCATTCTGCAAGGCACAAACGGCCTTGTTCTTGCAGTTGATCAACCCTTGGATCTTCTGGCCATTCTCATCAAACTGGTCTTGATGTTTCCTGGTACAAAATCCTAGTGTCTCGTGGCAGGTACTGATGATGGTGGACTTGAAAGCACTCCAAGTGCTGCTGGCATACTCCCATTTTTGTTGATTGGAATTTGCCAGTTTTTCATTAAGGCACTTGTGGAAGAGGTCTCACTTGCTTGGGTCCTTGGGTCCTTTGACCTCGATCTTCCATTAGCATTGCTTCTGCTGCAGCTGTCATTTGGGAATAAGTTTGAGTGACATAACCAAGAGGATGAGTTGGTGATAGGTCCAGCAGTTGTCAGCTCCTAGCATAACCTGGTTGATGTGGACATCTTTGTGATTCCAGGCATGAACAATGATGTAGTCGATCAGGTGAAAATACTTAGATTGCAGGTATTGCCATGATGTTTTGTGCCTGTTTTGTCTAGTGGAACAGGGTGTTGGTAATGATGAGTCCATGTTTCACGTATTTGATCAAAAGAATCCCACCACTGGAGTTGACTTTGCTGCTTCTTCCTTGCTGATGGTTCCATTCCAGACGTTTACATCCCTTCTGACTCTGGTATTGAAATTACCAAGAAGGATAAGTCTCCCTCCCTCCGGAGCATCAGAAAGAACTTAGTCAAGGTTGGCATAGAATGGATGGATGTGGTTATCCAGCCTCCAACTCTGTCAACTGAGAAGCATTATGGAGGATCCTTCTGATATATGAATGCCCACCAAAATTTGTCTCTATTCTTTGCCTGCTCTGTGTCAGTATGCAAGTTGTGGTTCTCAGTAATGGATCTTTCACAGATCCCTTTGAGGTTAAGACAGAAATTAAGCAAGGCTGCATCATCATTCCAATACGCTTCTCGATATTCCTTACCATGATGCTAGATCTGACCGCCAACAAGCTTCCAGTTGGAGTGGAGCTAAACTACCAAGTGGGTGGTAAGATGTTTAATCTCAGCTGACTTTGAGACAAAACTGAGACTACCCTGACCTCAGTTATCCAGCTCGAGTATGCTTATGTGCTGTAGTGTGTGTTCTCTCAGAAGCAGACCTTCAGGCAATTGTTGATGTCTTTACTGAGGCATAGGAGAAAATGGGATTGATGATTAATATTCAGAAGACCAAGATCTTCCATCCACAAGCTCTTAATGAGCAATCCCTAGCTCTGGTAATTCAGATTTACAGTGAGATTCTGGAGAATTTTGAGTATCTCCTTTATCTTGGAAGCCATCCGTCACAGAAGGCTGACATTGAGAAAGAAATCCAACATCTTATGGCAACAACAGGAGATGGCAAAGTGGGAGCAGCAGAAACAGCATGTCATGGTCCGAATCAAGAATTTGGAGCCACTCATCCTGCATGGAAACATGTGCCCACATTGCAACAGAGTTTGTCGATCCCAGATTGGCCTCAGCCTTCTTCGGACCCACAGATAAGATGTTTGCAGAAGACAATCATCTTTGATTGCAAGGGATTGCTGAAGTATCTGTAAAAAATGGAGAGAATAGCATTGCCCCACATACACATCAAGATATTAAAGGCCTGAAGTGCCCAGATACTAGAATATTAGGGACCATATAAGTAACCTAAATAAATACAGGTTTCACTGAATGTTGAAAAGTTTGGGATGCTTTACATTGTAGAAATCTTGTCACATTTCATTAATATACTTGATCTGCATTCTAAAGACACTCATCTGTGTTGACAGACAATCAAATTTGATTTCCTTCACTACAGTATTTCTGTTTTGAATACATATTTCTGCTCAATATACATATTTATATACACTGCATGAGATGTTCTTACTATTAACCTCCAGGCACAGTATTAAAATCACCTGTGAAGAAGCCAGAAATGTTTGGCTTTGCAGGTGTGAGCACTATGCACGTTGCAGAAGTCCTGTGTTCTCATGCCTACTCCATTATTGAGTCGGTAGGGGACTGAAGTGGAAATACTAATTGTTTTCAGTGGAAAGTACGAATCAGTCCCTGGTCTGGTCTGTTTATGACAAAGGAGCTAGCAAGAAGATGGGTGAGGAGGCTTTACTTGCTTATTCCTTAACTGTCAGAGATGCAGTTTCTTGCAAACAAGTTATAGTACATAGGGATACAATGAGCTATTGGCATGTGCCCGCTCATACCACCCACCCCAACTCTAATAAGAGACAGGTGAGGAATGAGTAGGACTGGCCAGACTTTGACCCCTGTAACCCATCTATGATCTAGCCAGAAGAGATGAACTGGTGGGTGTTGTAATCAATTACTAGTATAGTCTGATTACCGCCTCTCAGAAAAAGGAAGGAAGAGGGAAGGAATTATGCTTCAGCCACAGTGCTTCCCATAGCTGCTCCCAGACTGGGGCACTGTACAGACCCCGTTTGCTCAAAGCTGAGCTTTAAGGCACCCCCCAGCAATTAACTTGTCCTGTGTATTGACATGTGTGTCTTACATTTCAGTGCTGACAATCACATCAAAACTAAAAGGAATAAATGTGTTTACATTTTTCTACATGGTATCTTACCTTCCTGACACACAAACCCTCTCTTGCAACTTTCAAAAGATCTTAAAAATAGAAAGGATTTAAAAAGAAAAACCAGAAAAAGAAAAATTGCAAGAGGATACTTCATATTTCGGGTACCCTGTGGCAGGTTATGCCAGGTCCTGAGCTAATGCAGCTCTGTTAAAGTCAGTGGAGTTATGCTGATTTATAATAAAGATAATCTAATCCTCTATCCATCCATAGTGGAAATTGCTTCATATACAACTGTTTCACTTTTAAAGAGACACCATTTTGAACCTGTGGCCTTTAAAAAAAACCCACCTCTGTTTTGCCCCAAGAAGTTTAAAGAGGGAGAGCTCCCACAAGTGGGTTCTGTTGTTTAGGTTGAATAAAACAATGCTTTTCATTCAGTTACTGCAAAGAAAGTATAAATTAATTAAAAACTAAAAACACTTTCATTTAAAAGCTGTGATGATGCCTTTGTGAAACCAACAAGAAAATAACTAGCAAAACCATGTTAATTTGAAGTTGCATTAGAAGCTGAGGATAAAAATCAATGACTGTCTAATAGAAAAGGCCTACTGAAGAGAAGTGCAAGTTACTCTTCCTAACATATAGTTTTACAAAAGGCTAATGATTCTCTCAATAGAAAGGTGAATTTGCAAATGTGAATGTACTTTCCGATTGTTTGAATCAATTAATGAGCTTGAGGAACATGAGTTAAGGTCCAACGGCATTGTACTGTAGTAGCATTGATTGCTTAGATGCTGCTTTGTCTGGCTTGGATGCTACAGCAAGGACTCAGTTATGGGCCAAATCTCACACCTAAGCAGAGTACTTTTGAACTCAGTGATAGATAAGGGTTTGTTGTTTTTGGTTGGGTTTTTTTTGTGTGTGACACGTTTTAATGGATCAACTGTAGAATTGGGAGAGCTTTTCAGTCTAATAAAAAGACTCTTGCCTCTTCTACCTGTCCTTGACCATCATAACTGCAACAACACTTACTCTACATTGAACTTGGTAGAACCCTACAGAGAGGAAATGAATCCTTCTGGGCAGCTCAGACTGATGGCTTGTGCCTCAGTTTTGGAGTAGGACTGCAGATTTTAGCCTATGAAACATGAGATGTTTAAGTCAGTTTATAAAAATCACCATTATGAATTAAATTAACAGGTACCCAGAGGTCTGTGAAAATCTGGGGCATTAGGGAAGTGCAAGAATCTACCAAAATGGGGAAAATATTTTCATCTTCAAAGCCACCATAGAAATGTGTGTTCAAGAAAAGGAATCATGACTTTCTAAAGGTGCTTACTGAAAAACCAAATCATGTAGTAAAGGTCCACACCTGTAAACACTCACATGGATACCTTTCAAAGACTGGTGTAAGGCCAATGAATCTCCTCACCTTTGGAAAATTATTTGTGTCAGGAACTGCTTGCAGGGTCAACACCAACATGGAAATATAAGTATTTGATCATTAGCACTTTGTTTTTCAGAACTCATAGTGTTTTGACTCCAAAGTAATCCCATAATGCTACAACCCGACCATAGCCATGATGGCAAAAGCTTCACTTTTTCTCATCAGTGGAAAAGATAAAAAGTAATGAAACAAATGCTGCTTTTCTTCAGTAAGTGCCAGTGAGACCAGGCTGTAAAGGGGAAAATAAAATTTTGATCTTTTTATTTAAAAATTAAAAATTCCTTACAATTACTATCTATGTATGCATCTATCAGGACCTAATTTAATTTAGTTTCTTGTATGATCTAGCATAATAAAAGACAAATATAGTTGTGATATGTTCTAAATAGCTCTGATTGCAACAATTGTATTGATTCTTTCAAAATATTTTTTAAAAATGAAAACATTCCAACATTATAGCACTAAATAACATCTTAGGCCCATTCCTGTATAATAAAGGATGAAGGCTTTTGAAAAGTCCATTCATGAGGCATCTTGAAGTTGCATAAAGGCAGCATCTCTAGTTAGGGCTGAATAGAAAAGGTTGTTTTGTGTATCATCTCAAGTTCACAGCTGTGTGCATTGAATAGAAATGGAACTCAATCGGAAAGCAGTTGTTTTCTGATAAATGTATGTTTTTCCAGTTGGGAATTGAAATAGCTTTTTATTTTATATGGTGTTTGTATTTTTTTTGCAGCAGATTTCTGCCACAGAAGAATGAAGCATTGCTTATCACTCTGAGGCCAAAGTGATGTTTGGCTTGATTTTTTTTTTTTTAGAGCTGTCAAGAACATAGTAGTTTATGGGTCCTTTATAATTTTAGGAGTTTTATACAGCACATGAGAATTCAAGGGCAACAGCATTTTCACTGTGTGCCCTACTCTAGGAAAATGTATCTCCCTGTCAGTTTTCATCATAGACAGTAACTACTGTCATAATCAACTTTAAAGCACATCGGACACGTAACTTCTCTAATATGAACATGATAATTCTCATTTTCATTATTACTTAGTTGAGTTAAGTTCAGGGCAGGAACCATGGTATTTGTAAGTGTTTGTACAATGTTGGCACTGGATTTATGACCCAGATACCTTGTTCCGGGCAGACCGAAACCCTCAGATGGACAATGACCTCTCCATTTGATAATAGGCAAATTTTATAGAAACATAGTGATAGCAGATAAGAGTAATGCAAACAATTTCATAGCTACCAGTTCTAGAGCTGTCACAAGGTCACAGTACATCTAGCCAGTATGCGAGCTTCACCCTGAGGTTCTCTCTTGAATGCCAGATATCAGCAGCCTGGAGGTTGAAGGCCAAGGACCCCTCCCTCCCTGCCACCCCCCCCCCCCCATTGGGGCCCCCATTGAGGTGGGTGACATGGGCTGGTGGTGTGCCCTCTGTCCATGGTGGCCTTGGGTTCCCCTCTCAGGAACCCTCTGTGCTTGAAAATCCTTCATTTTGTATTCTTTCTCTCCCTCTGATGACTCTTCGTCTCCAGGTATCATCGAGTGGTTTCCCTGTGGTTGTCATATTGTTCGTGTTCTGTCCTGTCAGCATATTCCTTTGTTTCACAAACCCATAACATGCACACATCCTAATTTGGGCTTTTACTGCTTTCTCCTAAGTTGGTCCATCTACCAAAAACAGAAATCCCAAGCGCTATGTAGTTGGACACTGTGACCTGGAGCTAATACTGCAGAGTCCCTTATCTTTGTAATGGAACAGTGTGGTCCATGTCTTCAGTTTCCCAGCCTGTGTGTCTGCTCGCTGCTTGTCTGTGTCAGGTACAGTGGACCTTGAAAGGAACTTTGTCACAAATAAGCTTTTAGAAGACAATTAGCTCTTGCCATTACCATTGACCATTGTTCTAATGCAATGTCTACTTTACGTACAAGCCAATTCCCAAAAGCAAACCTCTAAAGACCATTTTCTAGCCATCATACAGCACCTCACTCAGCAAGGCTCTGAATTTGTTTGTGGCTGCTAGTTGCCACTACATAAATTAATAAAAATAATCAGCTATTTGTAGTGAAGTTGTGAGCACTTGGTGTTAGGTGCTATGCAGACATGTAGAAAGACATAGCCCTTGCTCCACAGTAATTTACGTCTAAGAAGACATGGACAAAGGGTGGGAAAGAAAAAGAAAACAGCCTATTTTTTCTTACTGAATAAGTATTTCTAGTAGATATTCTACCTCTTTTCTTGTAGGCATCATTGTATAAAATGGTTTTAAGGAGGAATTTGAGGGAAGTATGATTATATTCTCCTCTTTAATAGTGTAATTTCTGTTAACATTAATAGGAGTCTATGCGCATGTATAAGGAGAGCAGGATAGATTTGGACATTGTGACAGGGGGGCCTCCTGGGGCCGAACTCTGTGGCCCGCCCACCTGTCACCGTGACAGGAGGCCTACTCAGGGCCGAGCTCTTTGTGGCCCACCCACCTGTCTCTGGGAAACAGCCCGCTTATCTCGCCCGCCACGCCTTTGATGATAATTGATTCGTATATCGATGTCAAATAAGCGGGAGGCTGCCCATTGTAGTGCCCCGATGCCAGGGGACGCTCTGCGGCTCCAACCTCCCCTAACACTGCAGCCCAAGCCTCGCAGATGGCATCTCGGTGTTAACACTATCACCGGCCCCATGCTGGGCCCCAGAATCATCCTATACGACCCCACTATGATCTCTCCTGATCAGGCGGCCTCTCCGCCTTCATCTGAGCTACCTAGCCCCCCCCGAAGCCTTGTTCCCCTCTCGGGTGCGGTTCCCCCGGAACCTTCGGCTACCTGGCCCTGGCCCACCTCCAGGCCAGT
>NW_005841873.1:2164634-2199052 GCF_000455745.1 Alligator sinensis
CTCCCGGCCGGGCGATGTTGCTGCCTGACCTCCAGCAGCCAAACTGCCTTGTTTATATAGGCAGCCTAGGCCTCAAAATGACTTCCCTAATCAGGCACCTGGAGGCTGCCAGCTCCAGGCCCTTAAAGTGGCAGAGACACCCTGTGCTCTGCCACAGACATAGATACATGTTTGTAATATCTATCTACCATGTAGCCTTAATTACAAAAGTAATTGAACCTTCTAGCTATAGCCTCCATGTTTTAATTTCTTTTCTCTGTTTGAAGCAGTATCCAATGGAGTCGTGTGATTGGCTATTAACTTTGGTAACTATCAGAGATGACCCAAGCAGGGTGCAGGGCCTGGGGCAAATCAGCCTGTGCAGGGCCCTGCCCCAGGACGCAAGGAAGGTGGCAGCAAATTCAGTGGTTGGGTGGGGGATGCCGAGCAGCTGGACGTGCTGGGTTCGGCAGTGGATTCAGCGCACGTGCTGGGGGCGGGGAGGTGCCAAGTGGCCAGAAGTTAAGCCGGCGGCAGCACGGAGTCACCATGGTCGCTCTGCCCAGCTCTGCAGGGCCCCGCAAAGTGAGGGGCTCAGGGCAGTTGCCCTGATTCACACCCCCTAGGGATAATTCTGGTAACCATATCCCATTTTGAGCGACTGAGGCTGGGAGAAAGAAAATGACTGTCACAACATGAGTGAAAATCCCACATCTAATTCCACCCACAAGCAAAAAATGTGGGGAGGAGGGGAGGAATCTATTTACCCTGCCTCACATTGTTGTGAACCAGCTAGAAAGGTGGAAAACATATGAACACCTGTCTACATCTTCATCTATGCAGCCACTGCATCATAATGAGAAACCATGCACTCCTTAAGTGGTAATTTCATAGTTATGTCATATGCTGCTCCTCATACAATGCACAATCTTCAAGGTTTTTTGTTTTTGTTTTTAACCTAAATCCTCCAATGAATTTTGGGAGATTTAGGTACAAAGGGAATGTTTGGGCCTTTCACCTATAATTAGGAAGAAATTTCCTTCTGTTGCCTATTAATTTATTTAGGAAGGTGTTCTTTCTTTTCTGAAATATCCACTTTTGGCCATTATGAGAAACAGCAGATGATACCAGATGGATGATTATTAATATTATTGTTAATGATTTGTGCCCAGAGACTGATCAAAATCAAGGTTCAATTTTGCTTGGCATTTATACAAATACATAAGAAGAAGAAATCCATGATCCATAATGCTTGCAGCCTGAATACATGCGGCAGATGATGGTGGGAAAAGGAACTAACATTATCCCAGTTTCACAGATGTAGTACTGAGGCACATACAGTGACTTGCCCAAGGTCCTGAATGGCTTGTGTGCCAGAGCCAATCACTGATCCTGAGTTTCCTATATCCAGGTCATTATCTGAACTACAAGGCAATCTTTCTTCATTGGGATCTTTGTGTGGCAATCCCAGGAATCCCCAAGATACTGGGAAATTATTCTAATTATAGTTTGTTAAAATTCAAGGGGAAAGGCCACATTGGAAGAGAGACTTGTAAGATTTGCATACATGCAAACAAGTGTATGTTATTTTTATAATGGTGATGACTATGTAGTATTGACATACAATTTGCAAGCATTGGTACTGCATAAATTGTATAAGGCTTGTAGTGATATACAGTATATGTGACAACATTTATTCAATTAAACGGACATTTGAATTCTGCTGGTAAGAGTGGAAATAAAATTTCTCAAACTGATTAGAGCCAGCTTAATATCCATTAATCTGTTCCTCCATGCATTCATCCATAGATCTCTCCCTGTAGCTATGCATTCTGTCTTGATATTTCAGAGGCATTCATCCATGCCCTTGGAATGGTAGAATATTTTAAATTCTTTTTGAGCATAGTGTAAAAAAAGGAACAAACTCCTTAAAACAACAGAATATGTATTAATGGAAATGGTTGCATAAGTATGGAAACTAATTTCTAATTTCACTTAAATATAGAATTATGGCTTCCTGAGCAATCATGATTTTTTTTTCAGTAGATTTCCACTGTGCAGAAAAATAACTCTATTGGACTGACTTAATAGAGAGAGAAGAAAGCTTAGATCTAAGCATGTCTGATGGATAGAATTTCATTTGAATAAGATCAGTATTACTCTGTTTCTGACAGAGTTATAGCTGACCTCTCTACAAAGTTACCTTTAAATAACCACCTAGATCTACTTTCCCAACCCTTGTCTAGAATGGTTATTGAAAATCTTCTA
Source organism: Alligator sinensis (assembly GCF_000455745.1). NCBI lineage: Eukaryota > Metazoa > Chordata > Crocodylia > Alligatoridae > Alligator > Alligator sinensis. The sequence goes on from NW_005841873.1 coordinate 2,166,882, forward strand.
AGGCACAGTCTTGGAAAAGAGAAATGAAAAACACTTCAGTTTCATGATCAGCTGCCATTAGCATATGATAATACAGGCTGTCTGCCTGCCCAGCACATCTGCTCCTGTGCCTCTCTCACCTCACATCTGTTTTAGAAACAACAGATATGCAGCAGAATTTGCTCCAAGTGAATACACTGCATCTGTTGAATTTTTGTTTGTTGTTTGCAACTGTTGTCAGGAAGGAAAAGAGGATGATACGACAAAGACTAGTTAAAAATGTTCTCAGATATAATTCTCCATTGTATTTGAACAGACAGTTCTGCTGCATTGATGTGAAGTACCCTTTAGACTGACTGTTCACCCTTCCCATAGCCCTCAGAGTCCATTTATTTCGCACATCAATTATACACTTGACATTTTAACACTGTGTGTCTGATTTTAATGGGTTTTAAGAGCTGCATTATGATTAGAGAGAGAAATGCTTCCTTCAGGAAAGGAGACACCAATCACTTAAAGAACAGAAACAGAAATTGCAGAACATTAAAAATATAGCTGAACTCAAGAAAGGCACATAAACTACCTATAGACTCCCCATCAATGAGGATCTATTTCTGGTGTAAATCCAGAAAGCCCATAGCTGTGTCACTGTATTTGAATCTGCACATTAAAAATAGGATTTCCCTCATGGTTATTGCATGTTGAAGCCTTTGTCATCGTGTCAAGGACAAGTCAATGAAAGCAGAAGTGTAGTTGAGACTGCTGCAGATGTTATTCAATGTTGAAGAGCCCAACTGGTTGTCTCTTTTCACCAAGTTCTGTTCTATATGACCTTTCTCTATTGAGCTTGAATTTCAAATGCATACTATTTAACAGTTTATATCAAAGAGTAGTCCAAAGGTTAAGGCATTTATGAGAGGCAAGGATTTTTGTGCATGATATATTTTATTGGACCAACTGTATAGCTGGGAAAGATATAAACCAACTTTCAGGTAGGAAGTACCCATCCTCAGGTCTCTAAGGGGAGAAAACCCCCCCAAATCACCCCACTTCTACGTTAAACATATATGCTATTTGTATATTTTTAACCAAATATTTTTTAGTAGTGAACCACGGGTAGCTTAACACATTTTAAGAATGGTTGTTGGGTTTTTTTAATTGTGTTATTTGAGTCAGGAGCTCCCCACATGCCATTCATGTAATGAAGACGATGGTTTCTCTAACAGCTGAGTTTCAGCTATTTTCTTACTAATACCTTAACAACTGGACATTTTTCCTCTGCTGGGTGTTGCACTTTACCTTTTTAAGTGACCGTTCAATAAACTGTTAAGTGCTTAGTAAACACTGGGAAAAGAGAGCTTGACAAAAGAAAAGTCGTTTGTTCATGTTAGCTCTCATTTGAGCAAAAGAGTGCAATATGGTCCCCTCTACACTTGTCTTTTCCTCCCTTTCAGTGCCCCTTGTTTCTTTTCCACTTCCTTGTTTCCAAGTTGTTCTCAAGCATCTGCATACCGCGACCCCAATTAACTGACCCTGTTTTCCATCTACAGAAAAAGGTGTTTTCACTGGCTCTGTAGGAGGACTTGTGGTTTACAGTTTTATTGTTTGTACGCAGCAATGTGCCTTGTTCTACTTTGATTTCCCACCTCTGCTGCAAGATTAGGGCAATCCATACAGGATTCATTGCACTGCAGGAACCTGGTAGTAGTAAAGTATTATTTTCCAAGGGGACATGGCAGGAAGGTTTTAATGACTTCAGTGAATTTTGTGGCTACTCCAAATATCTAGCATATGGTCCTCTGTTTCTTGCACATGAAAACAGCATTCTTTTTTCTATCTGCTTCTCCACTTTCAAATATGCAGCCCCCCCATTCCCAAGACTGGAGGTCACTCAGAGCACAGTCAGCATGGCTCCAGATACAGCCAAACTGGCTCCTAGCAGCTTTAATGCACCTGAAATAGAAAACACTCGGATACGTTTCTTTTTGGATTTCTGCTCCTGCTAAAGGAGATTGAAAGTGATGTATAATTCTTCTGAATCTTTCAGACTCTGCCATTCCGGTTCTGGGTAAAGACAGTAGGAGAGGGAAAAGCTTGTGATGTGCAGATATAACCAGCTAAGACTACAGCTGCATAGTCTTGCTTTTTTATGTGCTTCGTGCTGGGAATATACCACAACACGCAATTTTGTGCAACCTTTTTTTCTCCCCAACTGTTGGAAAAGCAAAAATGAGCTTGTTTAGCAAAACTGGTTATTTGCAGGGCAATCTCTCAAAAACATCTTGGCCCCTCCAAAAAATATTTTTTCTCCCATTCCTTCTCTGTCAGACTTGAGAACCTAGATTTCATTGGTTTTTCTTTGTGAACAAATGCTTTTACTTGCAACTTTAGCTGCCCTTGGAGGCTGTTGAACTTTGTGATTCCTCAGCCCCTTCCTTATTAACAAGAAAAATGCTTAACTTTTATTAAAGTTCATAAAGAGTTTCTGGGAAGCCCATTGTGTTTTCTTTCTCTGCCATAGGTAAATACACAGTATTAAAGAGAACCATAAGTATCTTTTAACTGGATCCCATGACCATATGGACTTGAACTAAAACTTTAGGAAGTTCATTGCCAAGTTTTCTGAGCTGGGAGCAACTCTGAATGTGATGGGCATGTCCAGATGTGCAAGCACATGCGGCTTCAGGTGCTACAAACCACACACATGTGCTGCATGTCAAATCATGCACGGCGCTGCTCATTTGCAGTGCGGGGGCAAAATTTGCTACTGGGATTTCCTGGTAGCAAAAACCCCCCCTAAAACCCCCCAAACCTCCTCTGGAAAAAAGCAAGGCAAAGCAAGCAAAAGTAGCATGAGCTGGGACAGATAAGGAGACGGGAGAGCAGGCAGCCTAGGGCTGCCTGTTCCCCTGTTTCTCCATGCTGTGGAGCCCCAAGGCACATGACAACAGGGGAGCATGTGCAGGGATTATGCTGCTGCACAAAGTAGTGGCACAAATTTGTGCCGCTACTATTTGTGACACTGCACACACATGCCCCATCTCCTCTGGATGTGGCTGATGAGTTCTGTAGGTGCAATCTAAGTAAATACTTTGCTTGACTGAAACCTTGCCAGACAGGTGGAAGAGATCAGAGAGAATCCCATTTGGCACAGATTCATATTAGGGCTGTGCGAGGCTTCAGACCATGCTTCGGATCCGGAGAAGCTTCAGACGCTTTGGTGTCCACGCAGCATGTCCAGATCGAAGTGCTGGCTTCGTTAGGCTTTCCAAACTGCTTCAGAAAAGTTTCAGAGCTGCTTCGGAGATCCGGCCATAGGGTATAATGGGGAATCAATGAAATAGCTGTAAATTTGTTGTTTTATGTCTGATTTGGATGAAACTTGCAGAGGTGGTAGCTTCTGCTGAGAGCATGAAACATGCCAAGGTTCAAGAAGATCAGTGTAGGAGTTTGGGAGGAACTGCACCCCAAATTCTTGAAAGAAAAAGTCATGTCAGGTGTGTATGCTATACCTCAGTGGGGTCAAAACTGACAGGATCATCTATGTCACGAGTTTTGCCTGTCAGCAGCTTGAGGTGCAGTTCTCCCCAAACCCTTGTACCGATCTTATTGAAACTTGGCAGGCTTTGTGGCCTCACCAGGGTCTACCATCCCTGTAGTTTTCATCCCCCGGTGGTGTAACACACACACACATTACATGAGTTTTGCTTTCAAGAATTTGGGGTGCAGTTCCCTCTGAACCCCTGCACTGATCTTCTTGACACTTGGCAGACTTCATGCTCTCAGCAGAAGCTACCGCCTCTCTAAGTTCCATCTAAATCAGACAAAAAACAACAAAGATATAGATATTTCATTGATTCCCCAATATGCCCTATGGCCGGATCTCCGAGGTGGCGCCAAAGCTCTGCCCCCTCCCCCGCCCACCATGCCCCAAGACAGACACAGTTGCACAAGCACCCATGTCACAAGTTTTGTCTGTCAGCAGCTAGAGGTGCAGCGCCCCAGAACCCAGAACCCCTGCACCTATCTCCTCAACAGCTGGCAGGCTTTGTGGCCTCAGCAGGGGCTACCACCCCTGCAGCTTTCACCCTGCTGCGCCTTAACACATACAGCGTCACCCATGTCACAAGTTTTGCTTGTCCACAGCTTGAGGTGCAGTTCCCCCTAAACCCCTGCACAAATCAGACAAAAACCAACAATGTTATAGGTATTTCATTGATTCCCCATTATACCCTATGGCCGGATCTCTGAAGCAGCTCCAAAGCTTCAGAGCCACTGAAGCCGGATTGAAGTGGGAACCCGGTCCAGAGCTCCGGATTGGATCGCTGGCATCCAAAGTGGCTGGATCCAAAGCCAGATCAAATAGCTGCCTATTTGCACAGGCCTAATGCATATGTAACCTGAAGTTCAAGACAGTCCAACTGGTGGGAAGGCAACTGGAGTTAGTTGTGGCCCCTGGACGTCTGTCCAGCCACTGTTCCCCTCACTTATCACTCTAGCTACAGTAGAGTGGCTCTACTCTGGGCTCCCCCTCCCACCTCCAACTTTCGCTGACTGTCCCCACCTCAGGGGATGGGACAGCAGCATGATGAGACCTGGGGAGCTGAAGGTAAGTCTGGGGCTGTGCAGGTGTGTGATGAAGCAGGTGAAGGTGGAGGGCTCACAGTGCAGTGATGGGCGGGTGGTACACAGCATACAGCCTGAGGGCTCTGGGGTGCAGCACGCGGTTGCGTGGCCTCTGGTGCATATGGCACCCAGCTATTTAGAAGCTGGACAGCCTTGCTGTAGCTCATTGTATGGACTGATCCACAGGGAACAGAGGTGCTACAATGCCTACATAGCATTCATAAAAGGACTTGGCAGTTGCAATGCTGGGTGTCAGAGTGCCTCACTTTTGTTGGCCATGGGAACAGAATCCACAGCACTTAGGTACCTAATAGGGGTGTGCAAAGTGGTCCCTATTTCATTCAGATTCGGCTCGAATTGGGGATGGTGATTCAATTAATTGATTTGGATCGCTCCCTGATTCGAGCCAGCCGAATCCAAATCTGAAGATTCGATGCTGATCCCCCCTCCCCCCCAGACCCAGGAGGCACCAGTCACCAAGCTGGGAGGGTGGTGGGGAGCTGCCTAGCATGCTCTGGAAGACCTGGAAGTGAACCTCAAGTGCTTCTGGCCTACTTCCAGGTCTGCTGCCAAGCATGCTGGGGAGCTCCCCTGCACTCCTGTGGGATGCTCCACGTACCCCAACATCACAGCATTCAGAGCCCCTGCTACCTAGAGGTATGTAGAAAAAACATTTGAAGCTGTTTCTGTGTCCAAATCTCTGAATCTTTATGAATCTCGCTGATTCAATTCAGAAAGATTAAAGGGTTCTCTGATTTGATTCGGATTCAGTCACCAAATCAGGCCAAATCTCTGCTAAATTGAATCAGGAACTGAAGCTTTGCACAGCCTTAGTACCTAAACTCCCTGTACAATGCATGGGAAGACTTAGGTACTTCAAAATGGGATTGACAACAGCCCAGATGCTGAGCAGGGAGCTATCTAACCTAGAGAATAGAAAATGGTAAATAATGGGATGTCTCAGAAGTCTTTCCCTCTTTGGGGCATGAGGACCTAGCCCTATACTTCAGGGAGGCACCTACTTCCACCTGAGATTCAAAATTCTGAATTCTCTCCTGGAGTTGTTCACTTAAGTAATTTCTATCCAAAACTAAGGATGGGGTCACTTTTCTTTTAAAACAAGACCAGAGAAGGAAGTACTGCTGGTGTCCCTATTTGGAGGTTAGCATCATTCAGGATGTAAGAGACTGGAGGTTCAAATACCTCCTTTGTGTGTGGGAGTACAAACCTCTCTCTCAGATCTCCTGGGTTCTGGACCTGCCTCCAGAGATTGATTGCTTAAGCATAAGGTATTTTACTTGTGAAAAATTAGGTACCTTAGGACTTTCATGCATATGGGTTAAGCAGCAGTTGAGCAAAGTTTGGAGGACTGTAACCTTGGACTTTTGGCACGTAATTCCCCTTGTTGTAGCCCATAGTCCTTTAGCTTAAACAGTTGAGACTCATGAGGTTTTGTTCCATCCTTAGGCACAACAAGTTCTTATTACATACACGTTTCAGATGTAAATATCCCTGAAGTTAAACTGTGCTGAAAAACTCAATGGCCAACCTATGTTGGCAAAAGTCGAGTTTGTTGGAAAACTTTCCAATGCAGACCAGGTCTAAACTACAACACAGTGCAAAGCTCATTCAGCATCTCTAACCTATGCTTTTTAAAAATATTTTTGTTGCAAGGGCATAAAGCCTGGTCTGCCAAGAGGTTGAGTCAGTCTAGTCTAAGAGCAGAAAGAGGGCAATTGTTGATGCACAGACTGAGGAATAAAAAAAGAGGTCATTCAGATAGGTAGGCACAGATCCAATGGAGGTTATTGAAACCCATCACTTGTCTGTTCTGCTTCTATATCCCTCTGAATTGCCATCTGCAGTGACTCTCCAAATATATCAGCACAAAGGCTAATAAAGGGCAATTAAATCTACCAGAGGTAGAAACATCAAATTGGCATGGCAGAGTCTCAAGTTTTTATGTGTTAAATTGACTCTAGGGGCTGGAGTTTCAAGGAAAACAATATAATAAGACTCACAATCCAATTGTGCCAGCTGGCAACACTGGCTATATCCAAAGCAAATTAGGATACTCCCCGCACTAGCCAGGCACCTGTCAGTCCCCACCATTCCCTACCCATCTGCTCTGTCATAGAGAGAAAGTTGTAGGTGCAACTACTTACTCGTGTGCACCTGTACTCAGAGTATACAGAATCTATGCGGATATGGAGGAGGGTTCATGCTCACAGTTATGCCATGTTTGCGCACACAACTTAAATAGCAATTTAGGCCTATATGTGCAAACACTAATTATGTCTTTATGGCTGTAAATACTTAGGTCCATATTCTGATACCCTGGTTCACTTTGTGTGCTGCTTTACTGAGTAGTCCCACTGACATCAGCATAAGTGTTTGTAGAGTGAGTTGTAACCCTACATTAGCAGAAGTATTGGAATCTGGCTTTCAGGTGACAAGCCTGCATTTGAATTATTTGGACTGTTTTCCAAATTTGTATGCTTGTAAAGCTAGTAAGTGATGCAACTCTTTGTTGAGTTACCACATCTGCACTAGCATTAGATTTATTTTTTATTTTTTTAAGTAAAGATTCAAGTAACTAAAATTGGAAGAAAGTGGCAGCTTTTAATGGACTAATTATTTCTTTAACAAAAAATGAAAATCTGCTTTAAATGTTTACAAGAAAACCTCAGGGCTATTACTAAGCTGACATATTTAGAGGAAGTAGATGTTTTCTGCTCTGTTTAGGTGATTATTCCACCTTGACATGTATCTAATTGAAACTATATTTACAGTGTTAACTGCTAACTATCTGTTTGATTTATATTGCACTGGTACTTGGAAACTATAAGCTATATCAGGATGCTCATTAGCTGCACTTGGAGGTTAACAGATTAAAATAAAAGTACCCCACAAGTTGGAGAAAAAAAGTGTGAGAAACATCAATCTTGGTGGTATTTGTTTTCTTACAGCTCCCAGGATTGAAATCCTGTTCATTCCACCCTATGCTATTTTGACTCTGATGGGTGAAGTTGTTATGTCCATGACTTGTGAAATAAGACACATAGCTGTCTTGGCTATTATTAATTATTTTATAATGTGAAATTCCTAATTTGGGAGGAAAAGTGTGTTGTTAATTGACTTAGGCATAAACAATTCACATCAAAATTACTGAAAAGGTATATATGTGTGTGGACAGGAGCTAACTATACACAATCAACAGAATGTGAAAGCATCTTTGAGTACTGGTATATTGTGCGTTTTACTGAACATGCAGTATTTTTAGAGATAATCTATAGGTCACATGTTCAGGGGGCCAAATTCTATCTCCAGACAAAATGACGCATCTCTCACTGAGCTTGACTACAGTTCTGCCTGACAGCTTTATTTGAAGTCAATGAGGAGAAGTGCACTTGTTTGTATTTGGAGAGAAATTGGTGTGTAGGTTATTTAACTGATTTTTCTCAAGGTTTTAGAACATGAGAATGAAAGAGAAATAAGATATATGTTTTTATCACTTGATATAATTACACATTTTTGATGCACATTTTTCCCTAACTGGCTACAAAGCTGACAAACTGATGCTTTGTTACTGCCTTCTATCCAGAACTATTTCCCAGAGTAATACACTGAAAGGAGCAATATGCTATAAAATTATTAATTATGCAGTGATGTGCACTATACATTGGGAAGTGGATACTGGCAAGGCCTGCTCAGACTTCTTCTAGAAACCGAACCACAAAGAGAATGGCAGTCCAGTAACAAATCTGCAGCATGGACCTGATTTGGTAAAATACTTAAACACATGAATATGTATAAGCATTGACTTTCGTGGAGCCACTCTGCAGTTGAAGTTATAATGGGCATATTTATGCTGCTACCTAAGTGTAACAGGGAGACTTTGCCCCTGTTACGGGAACGTCTGGGCAAAGCACCCATTTTTGTTGAGAACTTTCTGTTTGACCTGTGGAACTGGGCGACATATTGACTGTTAGCTCACTCAGGACACTAAATACCCACCGTGGACTTTAGTGAAGTATCCACTACTTGCTGACAGCAGTGAGGTGTTCAATCAGATTGAGATAACAAAAGACTTAATTGCCAATTAAGTCTTCCTGGCTGGCGGTGGACAATCAGAGATTGATAACAGCTGGGTGGAAACATTGTATAAAGGACTGTCGGTGTGATCAGAGCTTCCCCAGAAGGGGAAGAGGAGCTGAGACTTTAGATGCCAGAGGCAGCAAGCAGACCTGTGCAGAGGCACAGGTGACGAGAGAGAGATTCACCAAGAATTTCTTGTTGAAGCAGCAAGTGTCAGGGTGTCCGGCCCATTGGAAGACAGATTGCTGATTCAGCCGGACGATTGCAGCTCCATCTGGATCCATGGCAAGGACTTTGTTGCTGTGAGTTGATAAATGGGGCGGGCTTGCAAACACCTACCTGGTGAGTATTCATTGCGGGACTGATAAATCTGGATCCATGGCAAGGACTTTGTTGCTGTGAGTTGATAAATGGGGCGGGCTTGCAAACACCTACCTGGTGAGTATTCATTGCGGGACTGATAAGTGAACTGGGAACTTGTAGGGAGAGCCCGCTGAGGTACTGACAGCTGGTGGCTAGTTGAGTTACACTTATTGTGAGCAGGCATTGCTGATGCTCATTATTAAAACTAAGTGATCACTCCTCTCGTGGGGTGTCTCCCTTTAATTACTCCCATCAAAGTCATGGCAGGTGAGATTGACACTGAGACGAGGGAAGACAAAGCTATAACATCTTATTTTGTGCCCTAGAAGAAGAACACGCTCACATTAAGGATTACCTTTTGGGCACAAACACCCTTCATCAGGTATTGGAGAAAAGGTTGTAAATGTTCTCTTGGGTAGAAATGAAAGTTCATATTTCATAGGAGAGTTGAAGGTGATAAAATCTCCTGTTTGGAAAAGTTTGTTTTATAAAATGAACTCTTATAAAATGAACTTTGCCAAACAGGAGATTTTACCGCCTTCAGCCCTCTGATGAAGGGTGTTTTTTCCCCAAAGCTTGCAATTAAAGAATTTTTTTTTTGCACAAATCTAATTGGTCTAATAAAAGATATCACCTCTACCACGAATCCTGATTGCTTTTTCCTCTAGACCAATACAGCTGCAACCTGAATGCCTGACACATGGAAAATATTAAAATGTAGCCGATTTTTTAAATGAAATCTTCATAATTTTACAAGGAGGAAGCAACTTTGACCATCTGAAACCTGAGATATGGCTCCTGCCTTTGTTTAAGGTAATTTGCATCATCACAGAGCCTCACAACAGAGTTCAGAGACAATTTACCAGATAAGAAATGCCTGCCAAGAGAAGCATCCCATCCATTTACTCCTCTGTGAAATATGAAACACCATAACCAGAAGGAAATATGAATACATCTTGCTTACCAACAAACCACTTTGAAGTAAACAAACTATTCCATCTTCTCTCTGAGCCTAATCTGCATATAAAATGAACTTTTCCAAACAGGAGATTTTACCCCTTCAATTCTCCTATGAAATATGAACTTTCATTTCTACCCAGGAGAACTGTTTCAATCTTTTCTCCGATGCCTGATGAGGGGTGTTTGCGCCTGATTAAATTGCAATTAAATAATTTTTTTTTTGCAAAAGTCGAGTTGGTCTAATAAAAGATCTTACCTCTACCATGAGTCCTGATGGGCTAGTTAAGGTGAGATGTAGACATACGTGTACATGCTCAACTATCTTGTTTGGGGCCTTGGTGGGAAAATGGACAAAGAGGCCTGATACTTTAATATTTACTTAGGACTGCAATTAACTGAAGCATTTTGAACAGATCAGACTTTTCAAAATACTTGAACCCTAAAATTAAAAAGCAAAACACCCACTTGTTCAAATTAAAACAGGAGGAAAGAGATCAAGAAAAAGAGACTAGCAACCCAAAGCATTAGATTGTTCATTGCTTCAATCAGTCATGAGTCAGTACACATTTACGCAAATGGTCAGCAATTCGTGCTGCTTGATATAAATTCAGGCACTTTTGAGAACGTTAGCCTTCAACTGTCAATGAAGTTTTAAAGTGATACAGTTGGTACAGAATAAACAGAGACTGTTTGATCTATAGGACCTTGTCAAAAGATGTTAGAGTTTCCATCCACAGCAATTGCAGATAATCAAAATTGTGTCTTAGATAAAGCTGGATAAATCAATTTTGGCAGAATAATAGTCCGTCCACACTGAACTAAGCCAGTCCTTTAACTGGTTTTCTAATGGCTAGATTGTACACTGAGCAGTACATGCACACAGCAATGTACTGGCAAGTAGGAAACCTTCATGCACCTCTGCATGACTGGCACTAACACAAAACTTTTCTTTGGGCTTGTTCAGTTACTGGATCAGGTATTAGTGTTTCTCTGAATGCAAATTCTTACGGCAGTTTTTAACTTAAATGTAAGGTACCAAACACCTTCTTCAGCAATACATTTATAGCCAGATATTGAAATAGTATGCTAGTTCCTGAGGTGCCTGAACTGATTTTGAAGTATTCCTGTGTATCTGAACAGTTGCATGAGAAGATCACATTGTTATTTTGTAACAGAGGTTTCCAAACATTTTGCTTTTGTATACACCTGCCTTCATTTCACAACTAATTTCAAACAAGGAGTTTTTTTGAGTCATGGAAGAATTATGACATGCTTCCTTCTATTTTTGCTATATTTACAGACCCAGCATACAGAACATCAGCTACATTGCATTTGCATTGCCATTTAAAAGTCCCTTTCCAGCTTCCTACCTCTTCCTTTCAAAATGAAGTTTTCCAAGAATGGCTTCAAGATGAAATCTAGTGTGCGCTCCCTGTTCTGAGGCAGATACTATGCTTTCCCTTGCAGATGGTGATCCAACTTTCTCCTGTAACTCTTAATGAAAAGATTTCCACCACTACCTTATGTGTTTTTTCCATTACTTAACAGTCCTAATACTTTGAAAGTTCTGTGTCGCAGGGAGAAACAAAAGGGAGGACCCCAAAGGGCAAGGGGGGAACCCCGGGAACAGGATTTCAGGAAGAACAGGGAGGAAAAAGCAAAAGTCAAAGGAAACACTCACCTGCAGCGGGACCCACGGCAAAGCCAGAACACTGGGAGGAGCCCACGCAAATCATCAGCCGCGCCTTCATACAGCTGTGGCCAGCCGGTGACGTCAGCGGCAATCACCGGTCGGCGGAAATAAAGCTGGCTTCCAGCAAAGAGGCAGGGGGATGGATGATGGGAGAAGCCCCAGCAGGAGGGGTCTCCCTCAAGTTCCTAACGGAGTGAACAGGGCTGGAAGTGATGTTCCCCAGCCAGGAAGGATCTGGCTGCACTCGCTGCGAGCCATAGGCTGCTGGCTGTGGCGAAGACGACACCGAACTAGGAGCAGGGGCTCCTGTTCGAAGACCGGAAGAACAGGATGGAAGAGCCCGGAGGGACTCTGATTCCAGCGACCACCGTGGAGGAGGGGGAGGTGCCGACTCACTACCCAGCACCTGACCAGGTGGGACGGTGGAGAGCCCTGAGGCAGCCGGAGAGATGCGCCTAGTGGAAGACGGGAGGGCAGGGCAGCACAAAACGCTGCGGAGCACAGACCGTGATGGCATATCATCAATACTGCGGGTAACTGGTGGACTCGGGTTCACCAGAGGGCCTCAGGGGGCCTGAAGATATAGGAACCAGAGTGGTGAGGGAGAAGAAGTCTGTGGAAGGCCACAGGATCCCACGACCACGTGGAGAGCCTAGGATAGCCCCATAAAAGTCAAGGGGAGCGGGTTGTGTGTGATTTGGCCTTGGGGGCTGGACGGGGGTACGGAGGGGTCCCTCAGGGTGTGTCAGGAAGGCTCTTTTCTTTTGGGGTTTTTTTTTTGTGAGCCAGTTTGCATTTCCCACTTGTGGAGGGGTTGAGTATCAGGGCACAAGGGGGGCCTGATTTATTGTGTGAGCCTCAGGATCGGGGATAACATTAAGGAAAGTCAGCGGGCAAGATAACCGGGGAGGAACCAGGGGCCGGGCGCTCGGCAGTTTGGCCACAAGAACAGCAGTGACCTGCCAAGGCTGGGTGTAAGGGTGAGATAGAGGGGAGGTGGAGCCCCGCAGAAGACCACCAGAGAGACGATTCGCCCTCGAGGGAATCCAAGTGATCCCACCCCCCACTGTATTAAGATTCAAAGTCGTGGCAGGCGAGATTGGGGAGGACCACGTCGGGAGCGAACATCTACTCGACGGGCCACCCGGTGTAACGAGGCGGGCACCATCATATATCCGGACCAAAGCCACCCGGGACAGGATGTTCAAGGCCAGGCAGGCACATTCTGATTTCTAATCTAAATCATCTTTGCTGCAAACTCACCTGCCCCCAACAAGTTATTCTTTTTACCCTACCCTTATTGGATATGGAGAACAGTTGATGTTGTTCTCTCTGTGATATTCTTAAACATCAGAGAATTATATTCATCATACCCCACCCCCTTAATCTCTCTCTTTTTTGGAGAAAACTAACCCCAGAAACTGCGAAAACGGCAATCTCCATAATTACTGCAAAAAATGTAACTGGCTACAATTTCATAGAAAATCAACCAAAAAAACCCCAACCCTTAATAAAAATAAAATGTTGGTTTCACAGCCCGTCCAAGAGGAGAAGGCACCAGCTGGTGGGGTGGCACAAAAGGCATGATGGTGGCTGCTTCTTCATCTCTCTCCACCAATCAGCACCAAGGAGTGGGGCCACACAAAGGGAAGCCAGCAGTGAGATAGTGGCTTCCCCCTCATTCCTCCTCTTTCCAGGGCCTCTCCTCCAATCAGCACTGAGGGGTGGGGCCACCATGAAATGACCATAAAATCCCATCTTTGGGCTGCAACCCAAGCTGTAAAAATTGCTTTCTCTCACCATGAGTAAGATAGGTCCCTACATGTGACACTTCTATTAATATACAGGACTTTCCTTTTTTTGCTACAGCATCACCTTGGGCACATCTACACGTGCGCTCAACTGCTCAGTTGTTACTACTCAGTCATTTAGTATTTGCTTTAGGAAGTACTAAATGACTGTGCAGTAACCACTGATACTGCACAGTCCCAGTGCCAAACGGGTCATTTCTAATCCAACTGCTCAGTAGCAATGTACTACTGCACAGTAGCGGTGGCATCACGGTTCATGACCACCAATGCTAAGTCACCATGGCAACAAGCTACGTCACCATAGCTCATCACTACGTCACTGTAGCATCTTGTGTAGACCTGCCCCTTGTAGATGCACTTAGGGCACTGACAGATGTGTGTGTGTGTGTGTGTATGTGTGTGGGGGGGAGGGGGCCATGCTGTACCAGGAGCAGGAGCACATTACTTTTACCCGGCTCTGCGGTGTCCGTATAGATTGGGTGCTTCAGTGGGACTTTTGGCGCTTTTATCTAAAGCTGATTCAATACTGACATTGGGAAAGCCAGGTGCAACTAACACGATGCGTCTTCTGAACATGTGTTGGGCTTGGCGCGGGAGCACACTTGAGTTGAAAGTAAAGCTCTGTTTTGGTTTTTTTTTCACATCTGCAAGCTGCTTTAGTTTGTGGTCCACTGTAACCCTCAAGTCCTTTCCCATGGAGAATCTAGCCAATTAGTTCCCATTTTACTTTTGTGCATTTGATTTCTCTTCTGTAAGTGTAGCATTGCCCCACATTGAATGTTATCTTTATGAGCATTTCTCCAAATTATCAAGATTATGTTGAATTCTAATCCAGTCTTTGTAAGTGCTTGAAGTTTCTCTCAGAGTAGTCATCCACAACTTTTAAAAGCATACTCTCTAATCCATCTAAGACCCCCCTACTGATATATACCCCCCTACTTTGACAGCTTATTCTTTGAGTGTATTTTTCAACCATTTGTGCACCCATCTCATGGTGATTTCAGATATGCTTTACCAAGGCGTGGGGAAGTTGAGATCTTTTCTAGGGTTCCACAGGATGCCACATACTGTCAGTACTATTATGTGCACGTACGTCATTCACATGATAAATCCTGAGGTTTCAAAGAGGAATCCATAGTGTTAAAAACATACTGACCTGTTTTGATCTTTCTGAGTTATTTGCAGCATAAGAATTGCTCTAGTATTTTTCTGTATACAAAAAGAGCTGGCATTTTCTGAGGGGTGCCTCGTGTCTATCCAAGGGTGCCTCAAGTCTATCCAGGTGTGCCTCAAGTCTAAAAATGGTAAGAACCACTGGCTTACAGAAAATTCACTTACAACACTTTTAAATGACGCACTAAAATCAGAGATACTACACTTACTTCTTTACTATTATCCAGTAGATCTATTAGCCTGAGTTTCTGTGAAGTCAGGAAACTAGATTGGTTTGATCCATGTTTTGTTGGTAAATTTGCAGTAACTATCCCTGTTAAATCACCTTACTGTTGTTTAGGATAACTGATGAAAATGTGATAGTTTTATAGTTTGTTCTAGTATCTTCCCCAGGATAGAAGTTAGGCTGACTGGTCTATAATTCCTTAGGTCTACCATACTCCTTTTTTTTTTTTGCTTGCAGGCACATGCTATGCTTGGCCTTTTTCTGTCTTCTGAGAGTTTTCAATTTTGTGTGAGTTCTCCAAGATAATCTTTGATGGTTCAGCAAATGCTTCAAACAGTTCTTGAAGTACTGACAGGTGAATATTATTAGATCCTGATACTTTAAACACCTCAAACATATTGAAATATTTGAAATATTCTTCAAACTGTTCTTTTCTAATTCTGTCCTGCATTCTTACATCCTTGTTAAAAGCACTTGCATTAGGGATGTGGTCAAAATGAACTTGTTTTGTGAAAATTTTAACAATTTAGGTAATAAATGCTTCCGTCTTTCTGTGCTCTCATTACCCAGTAAGGAAAAGACTTATGCTGGCCTTTGTCTTCCTTTTATTCCCAATGTATCTTTATAGCCCTTTTTGTTGTCTCTTATGTCCCTTGCTAGTTGTAACTCATTTTGTACCTTAGAGTATTATTATTTTATCCCTACGTTCTTGAATAATTCCTTTATGCATAGTCATGTGCTCTTTCCCTCCCAATTTTTATCAACATTTTAAAATAATTTTTAGTCATTAAGGAGTTCCTGACGCGGCCATATTGGTCTTGTAGTATATTTCCTCTCTTTCCTCTGCATCCGAGTAGTTTGCCATTGTGCCTTTAGTATACTTTCTTTTAGCAACTGCCAGGTCTCCTGCACTTCTTTTTCTCTTCAGATTTCTTCCCAAGAGACAATTCTTTCCTTTAGAATAAAAAAACTATCATTTTGTGATAGCCTTCACCCAAATTAACTTCCACCTTCATATTATCACCAGTTCTGCCTTACTTGTCAGAATCAAATCTGGAAGTGCTGCTACCCTAGACATTCTCTTTACCTTCTCAGGTGCAAGGACCCAACATACTCCAATGACTGGTTGGCAGTTTGCCCTATTGTTTTTTCAGCACATACCCTGCCCTATAGTTTTTTCAGCATGTATGCAGCACATACACAGGTAATTGCAGTTGCCCAGTGCCAGCATCTCTTATTCTTTGGCTGCCTATGCAGGTTGCTCAGAAAAAGCATCATCTGGTACATTCTTCTTATTAGGTGTCTGTTAGAGACCTTTGGCATGATACTGCCCTTGTTCATGCCCCCTTTTAGCTTCACTCAGAGTCATTCAACAAGTCTGCTCTTCTTTTCTTTCTGAACAAGAATAATCATTCCCATATAAAATGAAGTTCTTCCTCCCTTTATTTCCTGCCAGGCCTTCCTCAACAAGTTATACCATTCTACACTAATAGTCCAGTCCCGTAAACTGTGCAGCATTTGAGCAGGAAATGCCTCACTTTATTTTGAGAATAAATCTGAATTTGCAAAACAGCTCTGCACATTGAGAGTTATTTCCTGCCTCAGTGTGCTTACAGTTAAATAGAAAAGACTATTAAATAAAACATTATCATTCCTGTTTGATGAGTTGGGAGTCAGGACGTGAAACAATTGCCAAGGGTCTCTCACTGGGTCTGTAACGTAGCTGAGAACTGATGCCAGATCTCCCGAGTCCCAACCCAATGTCTTAGCCACAGATTTATCCTTTCCTCTTAGAAATGTAACTGTAGTTTCTTCTTTTAAAATGTATTGGCTCTGCTTATTTCCTCATGTTTCAAAAATACTTTGATGTAAAAGCTTCCACTTTTTTGATAGTTTTGTACTTCTTGCTGGAACACAGTGCTGTCTTAGTATTTTAGGCAAGGTTGGTTAGGGAGAAGACATTAAAAAGATATAGAGCCCTATTTAAGTGAATCAAGAGTGAAGTTTATAGCTCAAATGTTTGTTTGGCCAGTCTTCCTTTCCACAAGCTTTTATAATATGTATATCTATTTAATGTTATGCAGTTGGTCTTCTATCCTTGGGCTTAGATAACATTGGTTTATGTTGTTTATCCAGTCACTGAGCACTATTAAATATGGACATTGCATTTCAGCTTTTTGCCTCTTACATCTGCCAAGTCTGAGAGGTTAGAATTTAGGACCACTGACTAAGACAGGGTCAAATCATCATTCTGGGAGTTGGGATGTAAAGGGCAGAGGGAAAGGGAAAGGAGGAGGTAATCCATGACCCCAATTTCATGAATTGACTTTCTAACCCTGACTTAGAGTATGAGGTCCTTAATAGTTTTTACTCTGGTTATGTCTCCAGCTCTCATCTCCCATGATGGGAAGGGCTTATCTGGGCAACCCCTGATCCTCTTGATTTATACATGAGTTTCCTCGGCCAAAGATTTGACTCTCAAAATCTCTCTGCTTTTAGCTACACTGCGCAGATATACTGGCTCCCCAATGTGGGCTATCCCATCCCTAAAACAGTGCAGTTAGTGCCTTTTCCAGAGAGGACCCCAATTTACACCCTAATGGTTGGCAGATGTGATAAAAGACTTCCAACCATGAACTCAGTCCCTGTAGCCACTCAGTGGTTTCATTGTTTGCAAGTAATAATAATATCCATAATAACACACACAAAAAACTGCCCAACAGCTCAAAGGCAACATTTTATTCCCGGGAAGCACTTCACTTTGCGCATCCTGCTACTGAAACATTAATAATTTAAAAAGTAATTTTCCTTGCCATTATTCAGAACTAAACACTGGGGGCAAAAGAGAAACCTACTGCTCATAAAAGAGTGAGACTGATAGCACTGGGCAAGCAAAGCAATCAGCTAGATCTGTCAATGTCCCTGGTTTTTAGCATGCAGTATCCCTCCTCTTCCAGGCTTTGAACTTTTAGTGCCAATCCCAGTGGCCAGCCCAGTAGCAAGTTTCCCTTCACACACACACACACACACACACACACACACCTGTTTAGCTATGTGGTCTGGCACATTTGGGAGTCCTTATGCAAGGCATTTTAATCTCCCATCCTCCCTTGGCTCCCATCCTGCATGGGCTTGAAGTCTGAGTAACTACCTATGTAATATTTGGTGACTTTGGCAGTTGAGACTTTTCTGTAGAGGCTAGATTTCAACAGCTGTCCCCACACAGAGTGCTACCTTGCTCCGCTAATGGTTCCATCAAAGATATTGCTTGTTGTGGAGCTCCATTCTGATAACCTTAAAACAACAATTTTTTCAGTGTCCATGTCCTTGCAGAGGGAAGAGAGGAATGAAAAAAAATTGCACATAGAACCTCAAACATGCCAGTAAGCAGAGCTGAGCCAGTGTGGGGGAGCAGGAAATCTGTCCCTGGTACGGACAGGATAAGGAGCCAATTACTTCTAGATCAAGGGAAGAATCAGAATTAATTTTACTCTGTGCTGCAACCCACTCTCCCTGTAATCCCTCTCCACCTATGCAAAATCATATGGCAACACTTAATATGACCTCTAATAGCTACAAGGGCTCAAGGACTTGGCTTTACTTTTATCTCTAAGACAGCAGCCTGATGCTCTTAACCCCACAGTCAGGGTTGACTGACACCTATCGAAACAGCTTATTTTGATTCTTTCCCTCCTTTTTTTTAGGTGTTCCTCAAAGGTCTGATATGAAAATAAATCACCATCCTGACTGATGTTTAAGCTGTGAGAAAATGTCAGCCCAAGAGGTCTGGCTGCCAGAACAACTGCAGGAGAACCATTGTGTTCTTCTGCTCATTTTGCAGATGGGTGAGGTACAGATGGGAGAATGGAGTTTTTAAACAATTCCAGCCTCTGCTCCATGAACAGCCAGGGGAGCTCCTTCTTTGCCAACACTACAGAAAAAGCTTGCAGATTAGTGCCTGACAGCTCTTCAGCTGAACCCTATCTAATGCAACTAATCTAGGGTGAAACATGAGGTGTAGAACTGTGGTTTTTGGCTGAGTACAGACGGTCAAAACACCCGAGGCTGAATTGATTCAATCTTTGCAGATTAGGCTAAACTGCATAAATTGAACTGATAAGCAAGTGAGCACACATTAACTTTTGATGCCAGAAGCACAGCCACATGCCTGCAGTGCCCCAGACCAGAAGTTAGGGGACACTAGAGGATACCCTTCCTGCATGGCTGGAGCAGACCGGTTGGGCCAAGACTAGCCTGCCCACCCTGCAAAGCATCCTGGGATGTTGGAGGACTGTGAGCTAACTTGAATCTGGAGGGCATCTGGGACAGAACCAATAAACCATTTTAACCTAAATAAGGTAAGTCTGATTCTACATCCATCCAGGTTTATCTTAAATTGGTTTGGACCATTTTGAAAGCAGCTTATGTGCACTGAACTTCTGTTGCGTTATGGATTTGAACCAGTTTCTGATCACTTATACTGATTTAAGTGTAATTTCTGTCCCTAGTCCTTACGTTTGCCTCATGCTGCAGTAGATTATATGAGAAAACTATAACATTTCCAGCATGGAAATTATTCTCTCTCCTTTTGCATAATTCCCAGAGTTCAATACAGTGAAACATCTGAGTTAAGCTATTAAATTAATGAATAGTGTCACTGCAGATTGTTTTATTAATTTAACATAATATGGGAGGGGGTGGCAAGGATATGGAATGATTCACTTTGATGCACACCCATAAATTAGTGTTGCTTGCTTTTCCTTGTGTGTGTGTAATTTTGCACTTCACTAGAGGATTATAAACAGTAATTGCTTTGAGACTAAGCACACAAATGTTCATTGGTCTCTTTATTGCAGCTAGTAAGAGTTAAGCTGGGGAAAATATTTGCCTCCATTTATAGATGGCCTTAGAAAAATACCTTCTTTTGGGAATTTGTGTCATTATCAAAAAACTTAGTTTTTCAGATAACTAAGACAACTGCATATACTTCCCCTCACCACACTACATTTATTTTTGCTTGTTCAGAGCCAAAATCTTTGACCTTTGCCCATAGTGAGAAGTACTTTACATTGCAAAAGTATTCCAGTATGAATTACTTTCAGTTTTTCAACTGTGAATACTTAAGTATTCATTGGGCTAGAAAGCAAGACAGATTTGCTCTATAGCTCAGTGACTGGGCACTCAGCAAAGATGAAAAAGTCAAGTTTAAGTCTCTACAGTCCCTGCTCTAGTGAATCTTTCAATATTTATACAAAGTCACTTCAACCAGAGTGACCCAATGTAATTGCTTGCTGGTAGAAGCATTATCCTGGCCTGGGATCAATTTTTGCTCTTACTTGGGTGGAGTGGAGATCCAAGCCTGGGTCTCTCGCTTCCTTTGGAGAGTGCTCTAGTGAATGGGCTCATCCCTGGCTGTCTTGAATGTGAGGCCTGATTCAGAAGGCATGTTTGGAAAATTCTTACCAGGTCAGGATCTGCAGATGAGAGAAGTTGACAGCACCTATGACAAGCTTGCCAAGGTTTAGTTGTGAGCTAGGGCTCCAAACAGCTTGGCACTTTTATCCATGTGGAAATTTAGGCATACAGATTGGTAGACCCTTATATAATTAGGCAGAAGATGAAGAGAGGTTTGAAAGATCTTACTTACGGATCTTGCTGGTGTCTTGGGTTGCTTATACACATGCTCATTGGCCTTCTAATTAGAATGCATCAGAGCAGAATCTGCTCCACATTCTACTTAGAATGCTGCAAGGTTGCTGCAATGTCACGTGTATTAAGCCCCCACACATTTATAAATGTCCACAGGGTACTTTAACTAAATCTCATCGAATGATGATTAGATAAAGTGTTCCACAGCCATTTTTTAATGTACAGGAGCTCAATATACATGACGCTGTAGTGTTTTAATTGGAGTGGCTGCCCGGGAACCTCTTTAATTAAAATGCTCCCCTGGCCCCCCACCTCTGAGCATGTGTATAAGCAGTCTTGGATATTGCCAGATAATTCTACTTTGTGGATTTAACACACAGTGGGAGCATCTACACAAGATGTTTACTGTGCCATTGCCTAATTAGCTCTGCAGTAAAGTCTCAGCATCTACACAAGTGGCCCTATTAGGTTGCAGTAAACTAACTCCACTGTAGGTTAGCACTTGTAAATACAAGTACTGTCCTGTGGTGGTGTTATTTAGTGCGCTGCAATGCATGTGTAGATGCTGATGTCCTAAGGGTGCTTCAGTGCAGGGGCTTCCTGCTGGCTCGCTCCACCCTGGAGCACCCTCATGCCCCAGCCAGCTCTTGTGCAGCACACTGAGCGAGGGTGGAGCAGTCCCCGGCTGACAGGCTGACTTCCTCCCCTGGGTCTGCTGCTAGCCATGGCTGTTCTGACCTGGCTCAATGTCCTACGGTCCTGAGTCCATATGAAGATGTGGGGCCCAGGATCAATGAACTCTGGCACAATATGCACTGAAGTTTATTGCTCCACATTAATAACATGTGTAGATGCACCCAGTGGGTGTATCTACACATGCAGTTAATGTGAAGCAATAAACTCTGGAGCCACTTGAGACAAATAAACTGCTCCCAGGTGTATCATCTACATATGCTCCTGGGATAGCAGCAATTTAAGTCGGGTGTCTTTCAGCACACTAAATTCCTTTGTTGTAAGATAATACTGTCGCTGACAGTACTATCATGCAATGGAGTTCATTTGTTTACTGCACCCTAATACTGGTGCATGTGTAGACGGTGATGCTTTACTACTGAGGAAATTAGTCTTTTCTACAGTCAAGTGCATGTGTAGATACAGCCACTGATTAGCACAGTAAGGCCTTGATTGCAATTGCAGTCTTTATGCAGGAATAGTTCTATACAACTTTTTAAATGTAATGCGGAAGGATGACCAGTTGCTTCGTGTTAGGCTGTATGCAGTGACCAGGAACAGGTGATGTTGTGCTTGTCTACATTGCTACAACTGCAGTTGAGAGAAGGCCAAATTAATTTTGAAATAGCCAGGTCTGGCATTTGTAGTAGTCTAGCTGTCTTAGATCACAGCTCAGCGTAGGCTGAAAAGCCCACCCAGGAAGCTGGACAAACACTTGAACAGTTTGATGTATTTGATTTGATTAGCACAGACTGTGCAGAGCTGTGTGCCGCCATGAGCAGGCTGCTACTGGTATCCACATGAGCTCACACAATTACAGTACACAGTAAATATACACTTTGCTTCCATTCTCCAGGAAGGGATAATAATACCTCCCCACAGGTGTAGTGAGGATTGCTATTAACAAAAACAAAAACAAGCAAACAGGCACTTTGATAAGTCAGTAGTGGCAGTGTGGACTAGACATTAGCGTGATATTTCCACCAATCATAACAGTGACTGTTAACAACATTCTTAGGTCTCAATTACTGAGTAATTACTGTTGAGTATTGCTCCAAACCCAGACCCTAAACTCAGTTGCAGCTCTGGTTGTATGTAAGTGAATGGGAGACAGTAGGAAATTGGCTGGTACAGCTCACCTCTAGTCTAGTCACGTAGTTGCTTTGACAGGTAGGGATCTGCTCCTATAAGCATGCACCCTGTTTGCAGCAAGCTGCCAGATGTAACTTCCAGATCACAAATGACAGAGCCCAAGGATAGCACACGGCAATGTTTGGTTGTTATCTAGTGTTTCAAGACTAACCTCATTCTGCATTCAGAGGAGGCTCTCTGTTTGTTATCATTTAATTCCCTTTGGATGATCCACAGGGCTGTTTCATTGGCAGGGCATTTACATTTTAAATTGCAGGCTCTGTGCTCCCTCTTTCTTCCTTTAATTTCTTAATGTACTTTTGATTAGCATCCTTTTCTGCTGGGCATTATGCTACTTTGCTCCTTTCTAGTGGCTCAAGCTTCTGTTTTCCCCTCAACCCTTTCTGCTTTCTGATTTATTTCACATCCCTTTTCTTTAGGCAGGTATTGCTATCTCAGGTCTTGCTATTACTTGAGATTAGCTTCTTTCGCCTCCCCTTTTCTTTGTTTAATCCTTACATACTTCAGGGGGAAATGAGAGGGGGATTTGTTGTGCTGAATTTTTGGCATTTCTCTGTTTGTTTGGATTCAGGCAGCCACTCATTAAATATCCCCTAGTTGGTTTTGTTAGGGATAAGGCAGAGGGAACTGAATCCTGCCATCATGGTCCTGCAGCCCAGCCCCTCTATATCTTGGAACTTCATCCTGCAAGACTTGCCAGGACCCTGGTGCCATGCCAGCCCCCTCCCCAGCAAGGGTCACAGGAACGCTGACATAGTGACAGCTCTCTCTTTCGCCCTGTACCCTGACATAGATCCCCTGCATCCATTTTCCATCCTTCATAGATAGGGCCCTGAGAAAATCACAGATTTCTTGTAGAAAATTAGCGGCATGTGCATGGGTAAAGTATCATTTTTCACAGACTATTCATGGAACTGCCATGGATCTTGGCAAATGGGCCCTGGTAGTTCCATGAATAGTCTGTGAAAATTATGCTTTACCCACGCACGTGTGGCAGGCACCATAAGCGGTGGGGGAAAATATTATTTGGGGGGGTTGAGCCCCACCTGACCCCTAACCCTCCCTCCCACAGGGCTGTTGCAGTTGTGGGGCTGCAGTGGAGCAGCTGCATGCCAAGTGTCGCTGGGCACTGCAGGACAGTGGCACCTTGGTGCTGCTGCTATTGCCGGCTGCTGTGAAAAGTTTTTGGGGGATTAAGCCCCACTAGCCCTTGTCTTCCACCACCTATGGAAGGCGCACACACACACACACACTGTCCCCACCCACACTGATAGTCCCCAAATTCTGATCCTCCAAAACCCCTTCCCCTTACTCCCTATATACTTGTCTTCATCTGGATGCCTAGCTGAATCCTGGCCATGCCCCCAGCAGCCACTTGCAGGCTGGAACGCTGCAAAAGCCCAGGCTTTCCCTTGCAGGTTGGAGTGCTTCCAGCCTGCAAAGGGAAACCTGCGCTTTTGCACATTTTTCTGGCACAAGCTCACAACCCTTAAAAATCACAGTGTAGGGCTAATTTCACAGTATCGGCGCAGTCTGTGAAATTGTGATTTTCTCGGGGCCCTGTTCATGGAGTGGTGGCACAGAGGGACAAATGTCATCCTTCTGCCAGTGGATGAATTCCATTGAGTGCCTGGATTTGCCCTAATTTGGGACTTTTCTGTGATGCTTTCTGGCACTGTCATCATTTTCCATGGGCTCCCGAGTCATTGACCTGCAAAAGGAGTCAACAAAAATCAGCTGCAGGAGTCCCTCAGGATCAAAAAGTTATAATGTTACTGGATACCAAAAACAAGTTCTTAATAGAAACAATAAGCTGTAATGTTGTTGTAACTTAACCATTCCCTCTGCTACCCTGTGCCCTGCACGTGAGAACCCTCTTCCCTTTTAAACCGTCTTAGACTAACCTTATTATGTGGAAGAATATTTCATCTCTTCCATAAATGGTCTGTCACTACTTCTGATAACTTCTCTTTGCACTATAACAGTGATTTTCAACCAGGGTCAGGCACCCAGAGGTGCCTTGAGATCCTTTTAAGGGGGTCATGCAATGTTAGCAAAGTTAGGTGTGCAAACATGATTCACAAGAGAAAACCCGGGGTTTCAAATATGAATCTGGAGTATTAAAAAATATTCTGATCTGTTATGGTCTTTCTGAGTTCTTTGAAAGAGAATAATTGCTTTGTTGTTTGTTTGTTTTTTTGTCAGAAATGGAGTGAAAATTAAGAGCTGCCATTTAACAAAAGTAATTGTTTTATCTATTTTTTAGCTCTGGTTTTATCTGCTTCTTTCCTAGACCTTTTATGCCCCAAAGCTTGTGTAACATTTTTTCCAGCTATGAAGTTGGTCCAGGAAAAGATATTACCAAACACATCCTGCTTTTTGCCTATCCCCTGGGCCATCATGCCTACAACAACTCCTAGTTCTCCATGATACTGAACAGATTTTACCAAAATGAGGAAAAAATGTGTTGCAGAGTTTAACATAATTCTTGGCAGGACTCCAATGGCGAAAATGAAATGCCAATTGTTATTGACCTCTAGACACTGTCTTGGTGGTGCCACCCTTCTGCTGTTCTTTGCCTTTTTCCTTAGACTTTACTTTGTGAGTGTGCTTTGCTGCATAGTCTCATGACATATGTTTGTTGTTGGAGTTTGTCTGAGCAAGTTTTCTGTTTTTCAGAGTATGCTTCATATGAAATACATAGGCATGTGCAATGTGCCAATTGCCTGCAGTTATGGACCTGATTTCAGGCTGGAGATGGTGTCCAGGTTACAATGCTCACAGTAATGTGTTTGAGGTTAATTCCCCTATTTAAGGGAATTTCATTGGTAGTTATGACCAGGAACAGTTTGTGCCAGCAAAATGAATTACAGATACAGGTATGAGCAGCTGCATTACTAACTGCTTGGTTTGTACTGCCAGTCAGGTTGCTAGAACTGGAATTACACAGATTTATGCTGGCAAATTATTGTGGGAGAAAACTGGGTAGATGGCTTGAACAAGCTACTCCTGGACATCAAGGGGGAATACCACCCCCTTGTGCATGATATATATCATTACACCAGTCACCAAACAGGTAGAAGTAGGGTCTTTCGATAGAAAGTCATCTGCAGATTTGTCAGGGGTCAAGGACAGGGGGACGGGGGGAGGGACAACAAGGAATAGGAGATGCTCTGTTTACCAACGCGCCCCTTGGAGTAACTAGAAACAACAGCCACAAACTGAGAAAGAGCAGATTTAGACTAGACATCAGGAAGAACTGCTTTATAGTAAGGGTTACCAGAGTCTGGAATGGGCTTCCTAGGGAGGTGGTGCTCTCCCCTACCTTGGGGTCTTTAAGAAGAGACTGGACAGACACCTGGTTGGGGTCATCTGACCCCAGTGCTCTTTTCTGCCCAGGGCAGGGGGTCAAACTCGTTGGCCTTCTGAGGTTCCTTCTGACGCTGATAATCTATGAAATCTATGAAAGAACAATAAGCGCTTGCTCAAAAGGATTTGTACACATTTGTTGTTGGTATTGTTGCTATTAAATGATCAAAACTGCAAATGTTGGGGTCCAGACTGGAAGCTCAACTTCTGCAGAGCTTGTGGGAGCTTGGCCTGTTAAGACTACTGTGATCTTTTGACCTTTCAAATTCATATGTAAACATTCCCCAAGTCAGTGATGTTTCAGGGATGGGTTGTGGTTGAGGGCCTGTTTCTCACTTTAACTATAAAGTTTGGAGGAAAGGGAATTTCTACCTTAGAGTTAACTGAACCGTTACAAAGTAAGATGTTATTTTATTTCAATTCTAGCTTTGGATGAGTCTTCATATCCAAACTGTTATCTATCCCTAATATGCAGTGTGGGGACAGTCTCATTTTTGAAAGACACGTTATACTTATGAAATCACTTAATAGAAACATCAGAATGTATAAAACCTTTTCTATCAAATTAGCCCCCTCCATAGGTTTTTTTATATTTCCCTTTCACAGGACACAAGGTGAACCTTCTACGTGCCATAATTTACCTTTTTTTTTTCAGTCAGCTGCAATGACTAATCATGAATTAGCCATTAATCAGATAGATGGTCTAGTCCCCACCCCCTGAGTCTCAGCAATTCAACTTCATGAAAAGCTCCTTCTTCACTGGATTTGTGATACAAATCCTGAGTCGGCCCTCCTGAGGGTGTGTTGTATTTCCTTCTAACAACACTACTTATTATATTGTTGGGGCACCTGATCTTGTCCACCCTGAATTCCAGTAGCCTTATCTGATGTGAAAAGAATTTGATTCAGCTTCTTTAGTTATATATGAAGTACTTTTACATGAGTTTACCTGTCCCACAGGTGGTTTTTTTTTCTATGATAATAATGTTTTCTTCCCCTTCCACCCACATGCTGCACTTTAGGAACTTTGGCAGGAGAAATGAAGATACAGGGAAGAAATAGTATGTTCCTTGACTTTCTCCTGACAAATTCAGCATTATGCCATTTATGAGGGTAACCTTTACAGTACGTATTTCTTTTCAACTGGATTTAATTATTCTCTCCAGTGTAATAAAAATGCCCAGTGGTTCATAGCCATAAGCAACAGCTGCTTTTATGCAGAGTGGTATTTACAGTTGGGCTATTCATAAAAAATATTTTGTTTGCCCTTTTGTTGTTGAATTTCAGCAAAAATCGGTTAGCAGGAACATTCTGCACTATTTCTTTTGCTTGGTTTACAGCTCCATTATACTAGCTCATAATCTCAGGTGATCATATGTAATACACACCTTTGTTACAGTAAATAATAGGACATGGGGAGGGAATGGCTTGTATTTAGGTTTATAAAATCTGGTTGTCTATGGTAGACCGTGTTCTAGGGCTCATTTTAAATTGAAACGCTAGATTTATGGGGAGATTGTATCTTTTACAGTTAAATAATGTAAGGCTACCATCTGGTTCCCTGACCTATAGTGAGTAGTGCCTCACAAATGGTCCTATGAACTCTGGTAACTCTCATGCCAAGTAAGATGCTACTCAGTGCAAGTATGAACTTCAGTCTGGTCTTAAGAGTCAAAAGAAAAAAAATATTACCTTCTGGTCACACAGACAAAGCAGGTTTTGCTTTGTTGCTTTTGGTGATCAGAAACAAGGGCTAAGTGCAAACATTTGGGGGGGGGTGAGATTAGGGGGAGGTTAGATCACGTTAAAATGGCGACCTGTCTATGGTAAGTTGGGATGGGAGGAGTTAGTGGGGGGAGAGGGGCAAGCAGGCTCAGTGGGGATTGAGGGTCTGCAGGGGGACTGGAGGGGAAGCAGGATCTGTAGGGAGATTGGGGAGGCAGATGGGATACATGGGAGTGATCAGGAGGCCTGGGGGGCAGGTGGCATCTGTGGGAGCAATAGGAGGGTTAAAGGGACAAGTGGGATCAATGGGTAGCTTGAGGGGATAGGTAGCATCTATGGGAGGGATTGTGGGGACAAGCAGCATCCATGGGAGAGATTGGGGGGGCAGGAAGGGTCCATGGGGGGTTGATGGGGTCTGGGAGGGCTTGGTGGGATCAGCAGGTTTTAAAGGGTCTGCAGGAGTGTTTGAGGGGACCAGAGGCTAGTTTTAACCCCAACCCCCCTCCCTGCAAATGTACATCCCTATCTCTCCCACCCCCCTCCCCACTGATACTTAATTCCTCAGCTTCTGGCATCTGTGAACACTGATAAAACTGGCTCTCAGAGTGGCTTGAGGGATGTGGGATAGGGTGGGGCCTGGCTGGCCCAAGGGAGGGGGGGCAGGAGCTGGGGTGGGGCTAAAGTTAGCCCAGTGCCAAGGGGGTGGGTAGGAAAATGCCCTTTCCCAGTCCTGGAGCTGCACAGGTGCAGGTTCCATTCACCGTTCTAACCTAGATTGATTAACGTGGAGTGTACATTGATCCAGTTGTATCTTGGACCAGGTGCTGCCATGTCCAAGACTGGTCTGTGCATGCAGAACTTCTGTACTGTTGTGGGTTTAGATTGATTTCCAGTCACTGAGACTGGGTCTCAGTATAAGATCTTTACCTGGGAGAGCTACATTAGATCGGCTGGCCATTTTTATCCCGATCTAACTTCCCCAAATGTCTGCACTTAGCCTAGGAATGTTTAGTTACATTTATGCTTAGCCTGAGGTCATGCTGCAGTGTAGTCTGATAATTTCATACTCCAAGCTTCAGTGATTTCTGGGATAACCTTATTGTGTGCAGTCAGCACCTATTGCTGACCAATATAGACAGTAACTGTGTAATGGATTGCAGCCACACTGAGCATGGGCACCTGGTGCCTCCTGAGTTAGGGGAGCACCAAATCACCGACCAGGGGGAAGGGTCCCCCAGTGGCTAATCACCAACTGGAGAGGGTCCCCCAGTGACCGATTACTGACTGGAGGGGGAGGAGGGTGGTCCCCCAGCGGCCGATCGCTGAGCCTGAAATCACCACCAGTGAAACTGGAAGTGCACTTCATCCAGCACTTCTGGTTTCATGACCGGTGTTTCCAGGGGGTGCACGGGCAATCACAGAGGGTGCACCCCCTACACATTGCCAATGACAATGAGTACAGCTGTAAGTGAGCAGAGAGAGCACAGTGAGCAGCATTATAGGCAGATCATTCCAACAGATGTATCGTGAGTAGTCACAGCTCACACAGTTAACAACCCAAGAGCTGGCAAGAGGTAGATTGCAATACAAAGGCAGTGGTGTGCTAATCATGGATCATACAGGCTAGTGGGTGGTATTTTTCTCCAAAATACCTGGAGGAATGCCTTGTCGCATATGTAACCAGGCCACATAGGCTGTGATTATGCAGACTCTGTTTTAGTTACTTGTGCTTATATACCAGGTTGTAAGTACTTAAAAATATAGATATTTTGAAGTAGACTCCTTTTAAACAACAGTCTCTTCAAGGTCTTCCTACTGCGAAAGCAAGCCTTGGTGTAATCAGACACTTTGCATTTGTCACATTTGTTCTTGACCCTGAAATTTTTGTCATACCTCTCTCTATCTCTAGGTATTAACACAGTATTTGCCACTAAAATCTAGAGACTGATTTTGGAGTGACTGCAGAGTGTATGGTGTGTTCTTCTTACTTATTTAAGCTTCTGGGTGGTCTCCAAACTTACTAAAGATACACTTCCTATGTAAGACCCCTGATTCTTCAAGTACGTTACATATCCCCCTGACATTATCATTTCTCACATGTACCTCAGACTTTTTATCTGTCCAGAAATAAGAACTACCAAGCTAGTGCATGCTATAGCCACTCTTTCTCCTTCCGTTCTTATGTCGCCATGCTATGGACCAGCAAGCTGATCATCCTTATCCTAGCAGCACACGGGAAAGTTGGCAAGCTGGTCAGGGATAAACATCACCTCCGGGTCATGACTCTCATTATCCATACAACTTTACGCATATATTTTTGGCTTACTTGCTTTTCTGTGCTAAAGGGGACAATAGGGGCCATGATGATTACAGAGTAAGAGATTTGGAAATGACAGCTGTGTGTTCTCCCTAAACCTAATGAGGAGAAATTCAGACAGAATGAGTTCACGTAGCCAATTTTCTCACCAGCAGCCATTGAAAAAATCCCTCTAGGAAACAGAGAGAGAGAGGGAGAGATGATAAACACAGAGGCGCTCTATTAGGTAGTCTATTAATATGCACAACGGGGTCTGCCTCCTCAAGCATGTCTTCTTTTTTTAATGGAGTAATTTGGAGCATTTCTGCAAACACTTGCAATTACCATTGAATTTTTTTCCCTAAATTTTTAGCAATGGCAGTGCTTATACATCTGGAGTTCTCTTTTAAGAAGTTTCTGTATAATATTATCAGTACAAAAATTCCATTAGAGCTGCTTTGCTTTAGTTTATATTGAAAGTGTTTGGCCTAACATTTTGACAAATGCTTCCCTTCTCTTCCTCATGTTGTAGAAATACAGTCTTCTATATTTGAGATAGACAGGCACAAATATAAATATAAAAAAAGAGAGTTAGATAATGTTGTGCATATTTTTCTTTTCTATGCTTTTGTGTGTAAGTACAGTATCAGTTTTATTAGCCAGTGGTAAGTGTCTCATTTTTAGTAACCCTGAAATACTCACCTGCCTATAAAACCTGGTTATTACTATTTATATGGTAGAAGTGCATCAAAGTCCTATTATGTCAGACCCATTCTCATGTGTCTGGGCTGTATTTTCAAAATGGCTCAGAGAGATCCAGTCTATTGTTCAGCACCCACAGTTAGAACCAAGGTTCCAAAAGATCCTGTTTAGTTCATAAATTTAAGAGGCAAATATTCCAAGAGCCTCAGCAGGTGCTAGTTTACAACTTCTAGGACTCATTTTAATTGGTGTGCACCCAACATTAGGCCTGTACAAAGAGGCTAGTATTTGCTTTAGATTCAGATTCAGCCAATTCAGGGCACAGATTCAATTCAGGGATTCAAATCATTGTCCCAAACCGATCCGGCTGAATCTGATTCAGAGATTTGACTGCTGCCAAATCAGCCGAATCTCCAAATCACATGGGCCTCATCCCCAGCCTGTTCTCCCAGCCCCATCAATGGCTGCCCTGCCTGGCCCCAGCTCCCAGCTCTTTGGAAAAAAAAAAGCCCCCACTCACCAGCTGCTGCCAGCTGCTGGAGGGGGCGATTCCTGCTTCCCCTCACTGTCCCATACTGCATGGGGGGCTCTGCATGAGCTCCCTGACCTCCACCCACTGTCCCAGCACCCAGCCCGGCCTCATGGCTGCTCCTCCCGCCCCACCTCCCAGCCCTTTAAAAAAAAAAGAAACAAAAAGCCTTCACTCACCAGTTCTTGCCCGGCACGGGGGCAATCCCCACTGTCCCCCACTGCCCTACACTGTGGGGGGGCTTCGCCATGAGTCCCTAAAAGCCCCAAGGCTCCATAGGAGCCAGTGAGTCTGGGTTTTGTTTTTTTTAAAGGGCCAGGAGCTGGGGAGGTTGGGCCAGCCATTGGGGGGGGGGGCTGGGGGAGCAGGCATAGGTCAGGGGGCTCATGTAGAGCCCTCCATGTAGCGTGGGACAGTGCGGGGGGCAACAGGGATTCCCCCCACACACCTGGCAGCAGACAGTGAGTAAGGGTGCCTCCTACTTACCAGCATGGAGTCTGGGTCCAGCTCCCAGCTGCAGTGAGCAGGTACTGCCCGAATCGCTGGAGCTCTCTAAATCTTTTCCAAATCGATTTGGAAAGCTTCAAATTGATTTGGACCTTTTAACTGGTCCCCTGATTTGATTCGGATTCAGAGATTCAGCCACCGAATCGGGGTGAATATCCTCCAAATTGAATCAGCACCTGAAGCTTCACACAGCCTTACCAAACATGTCAACCTGTTTTGGAAACCTAGCCTTCACTAAGAGATGCTCCCTGTCCTCAGAAGTTTGCAAGCTAATAGATAAAGCAGATAAAGAATAAAAGGAAACATTATCCCTATTTTAGAGATGGGCAATTGAGATAGATAGACATTAGAGATAGAGATTGCTCCAAGGTCAACAAGGGTCTGTGCCAGGGCCAGGAATTTAACACTTGTTTCCCAATCTGTCCAGGGTCCTAACCACTAACCCTCTTCCTTCCTCTTTCTTGACTGTTCTTAATTCTCCGTGAGTAAATCACTTTGTGTATGCACACATCAATTTGTATATGCAATACTTAAGTCCATGTTATGGTATTAAATAGTTTTCCACAGCATGAAGCATAGTA
>NW_005841873.1:2199062-2208128 GCF_000455745.1 Alligator sinensis
TGCCTTGGCATGTGAACAAAGTGATTTTAGATGAATTCTCAGAACACATCTCTATTTTAAGATCTTTTCCTCCCCTTGTTTCTCCCACTGCATTTCCATGGCACTGTTTTTTCCATGTTTCATCATTGTGACATCTCACTGAAGGCAGAGGCAGGTGAAACTGTCACTGTTGGTGCCATGAGGATTAGCCAGCAACTGAAAGTGATGGTGCCATCATTCTCTTCCTCCCTGGACCAAATCCCAGTGGTGCAGGACAAAAACATAATTCATGCATATCCAAGGAAATATAGGAGGTCTGCTTTCCCTTTGGTATGTGGGTTCCCACCCTTTACTCTCTTGTGTGTTGTGGGAGGGAGGGAACAAAGAAGGAATACTGCTTTGCAATAGATTGCACAGGTGGTAAGAAAGGAAGTGGAGATGCAACCTGAATTCTCTGTAAGAGCTAATAAAAATCACATACACACACACACACACACACAAATTTCAAGTGCAACATTCTTTGTCACCCTTGTACATTCAGTTCTTAAAATCCTTAAGAAGAGTTTTTATGTGCTCAGGATTATGTGCTATAGTCCTCCTTACATTGTGCTTCTTCTTTCCCTTGTCTTATTCCTTGTGACATTAGAAGCACACATTATCTTGCAAACACAAGAGAAATGGGCCAGCACAGTTCTGCATTTCAAATCTGAGTTAAAAGGAACACACGTAATTTGATGCTATTTTAAGGTTCACAAAGATAGTGTCACAAATTAAAACACTCTCCTGGGATAATGAGTCTGTCATTGTTTCCAAAGAGAGAGATGCAGAAGCTTATTTTGCACCAGAAAGTTTTAAAAGAAAAAATAACCCTCCAAAGATTAAGAAAGGAATTGTTGATGGCTGGTACAAAAAAAAGGCCTTTCTTTACCAGGGGATCAGAATTGATAAAAATCTACATAGTAAGGATTGAATACCATATTGAATCATTTGTTAATTAATTCCGCTTCATGAACTATAAATGCAGGGTAAGCCCACAACCTGAGAATGTACTCATTCTTGCTTTGTTCTTGAACAAACAATGTGAGAAATGTTAGTCCCCAAAGCAGAACAGTTACTCAAAGTCTAAAGATATGTATATGAGCCAATTCACTTGTTATTTACACCTATGCAAACCAATAATAGCTCCACTGAAATGACAATGGTGGAAAAGTGATACGGTTGAGAAGAATATCAGACCTACACTCTCCTGTAGTGTGGTGGGTGTCCCATTATTTAGGTAACTTCTTCTGCAAAGTGTTAGAAAATAAAGAACAATCTGTTACTGGAAGAGGGATGGGGTAGGTGGCATGTCATTTCTTTCATGCCTATCTGAATTGCTATGAAAACATACACTCCATAATTCAACAAAATCATTTCTAGTTAGGATCAGTGGGTGGATGATGTATATTACTCCATTGTGATTATTCTTCTCATTTTGTTCATAAGAATTGTTGATAACAAGGTACATGAGTATTTCATTTTATTCCATCACTGTCCCATGTTTTCATTAATGGGAACATCTTTCACTGCTTACATTTTGTGTACTGTTACTGGAATCCCATCTTCTAACAACAGCCTGTTATTCCATTTTCTGTAAAAGCATGAGTATTTAATAGGACAATGGGAAGATCAACAGTGGAGCTATCGCCAGAGATTTGTGCATCTGATTAATCATGTAATCTGCTAAAATGGAAGTTTGTATCTGTGAGATTTTATAGTATAGTGGCAAACTCGTGGTGCTGCATACCTCAGCTTTGCCTACAAAGCTGATAAACACCTCACTAAGAGCATCACAAATATTACTCTCGAGTTCCTCTCTTAGCCATAGATTTCAGCTTCAAGGGTGCACCTATACTAGTGCTTTACTGCGAAGTGGACTAACTGGTTCTGCAGAAAAGCATCACCATCTACACGTGCACCAATGTTAGGGCTCAGTAAGCTAGTTAATTCCACAGTAAGATAGTACTGTCAAGAACAGTATTATCTTATGGCGGAGTAATTTACTGTGCTGAGATGCACGTGTAAAAGCTGACTGTGGGTGTAAATCATTAGCGAGGCATAGCGGTTGCGCATGGGTGCATGTGCACCCCCTGAGCATGATGGTGCACCCTCTGCCTATAGGCAGTCACCACTCGCCACCCGCCCCCACCAACACCATCGGCGGCATCTGTAGGAGGTCTGCGATCACCGCTGGCCACCTCTACATCTGCAGCATGGTCGCCGACTGCCAGTTGGCACTCGCCACCCCCATCTCCCCCCACTGTTGCAGACAGCACCGTGGCTGCCTGTGGGAGCTCCCTGCTTGCCACCGCCATGCTCCTGCCGCTGACAGTGCAGCCGCCACTTGCGGGAGCTTGCCGTGCCCTCCAGGGGCATGTGGTGTTCATGGTATAAATTGCATCCAGTCAGCCCAGCCAGCCGGGGGCCTGCTATGCCCTGGCTCAGATTGCTGCTGTCCCAGGCATATGCGCAGACATTGTTCCCAAGAGCAGTTAACTCCAGCTTGAACTGCTCCAAAGTTTATTGTGTCACATTAATTGCATGTGTAGATGTACCCAAAGACAAGCTAGCGAAATAACAGAGTTTACACTCCAGTATTTTACATCCCCGAGAACAAGTTAATATAATATTTGCAAATATTTATTTTTTCATAAGAGAGATATCTTATTTATCATCTGAAGTGGTATGGCAGATAAGTTATGTACAAGCTAAGCCACAGCACCAGCTAATGTATCTTAATGATGAGTAGCAGAAAACACTCCAAAATGTAAGAGTGCATGTAAAGTGGACTTGGACAACAGTGCCTATTTAATTTTTAAGAAGCTTAGACATTTAAATTCCTTAAGTTTCTTTCAAAAATACAGGATTTGTCATTTGCTAAACTTTCTGGGGTGGATGTCATTTGTGTACTTTTATTTTCTTGAGACGTGGGAAGTGTGTGTCTGAAGACACAACCACTGGAACTGGACTGGGGAGAAGTTCGGGGTTCAGGAGTTCCAGGCTGGGCACAGAGCTCTACTGAAGGCCGTGAACCTGTAAATTGTACAATGTCACCTTGAAGTGGTGTTTTAGGACAGTGGCACATTCATCACTTCATCTCGAGTTTTCTCTATTACAAGCCTTCTTTTGGAGGGCAAAAAGTTAATTCCAGGTATGAGATGCAGTGCTGTGAATTTCACCATCCATAAAAAAAAAAGCAGTTGTTGCTGTAAACTGATTTTTCATTAGTCCCTGAACTTTTCTTAATGGTGGTTATGGCATTTCTAATATTTCTTGAAGGCAGGTGTAGCAGCTGTCACAGTAATAGTTTCACTCAATTGTGACAAGTGTCACAGAATCATTCTGTAGCGCTCATCTAAGAATTATAACAGCACTTTCATGATTATTGCCGTCCTTGATGGCTTCCAGATTTGGGGCTGCCAGCCCAGCCTATCTGACTGTTCTATACTGCATATTGGTTACTCTTTGTGACCCAAATCCAAGTAGGTACTTCAAGCATCTAGATAGTTCCCCTGGAGTTAATCAATCATTCACTTCACTGGAACCATTACTGTTACTTGTATCATCATGACTCTCCTGTAGCAAAAATTACACCTTTCAGTAACAACCAATATTCCTGACTGTTGTAGTATCAACTCCCATGTAACTCTTCTCCTCCATAATCCAGGCTCTTCATCTAGACTGGATTTCACTTGATACCCCACAATCTCTTCTTTTGTAAAATCATTTGATATATCTTGGTAGTCTCGTGTTCATCGTGCACCATGACAAATGTGAGCTGGCTAGGAAGCCTGTCCCTTAAAGGAGAATGAAGCACTTGATTCTCTATGAGTTACTGCAGTTGTTTTTTTCTGAATCAAAGGTTTTCCTTTTCAGCAAAAAAAAATGGTGAGTGCTTAGTTTTGAGGCATATCTTTTCATGAAATTCTGTATTTCAGGGGGGGAAAAGGTAGTTGAAACTCCTCAAAAATGTTGATGGAAAGTTTTGAGTCAGGCCTAGTGCTGTAACTCAGTCTTCAAAATCCTAGGCTGTCATAAACCTTCCACATCATAGCTAAAGTTAAGCAAATACTTACTTGTTATTGGGTATGTTGAATAAAATACCTTGTAGATATCATGCCTGTCTTTAGCCTGCAGGCATCTCATTTGGAAAAAAACAGTGTTACTTCTAGACTGACTTAGGTAGCAAGTATTTGGGGCAATTAGTCCTTGTTTCTTTCTCTTTGTTTTTAAATCAGATTGAAGGTGGGGGCTGGGGTTCAGGTGCCCCAACCTACATTACACCGGGTAGGTTCATGGGCCTTACTGACTCAATGCAGTGTGAGGACTATCATATTTATCCTACTGGGATATACTGGGCATGTCTACATGAGATGCTTTAGTACACAGTGGAGCAAATTACTGCACACTAAGCATCACCATCTACAAATGCAGACAGCAAATTAACTACCAAGTAGTTACTGTGCACTAAGGCACATGTAGACAGCTGACCCAAAGCAAATTTTCTTCCAGTCAGCTGGACGGTGGGGGCAGGAGATTGCTCCCTGCCCCCTGGGAGCTGCCTGCTGTCAGGGTGGGCTATAGTGGCAGAGCATGGGCTGAGACATTGTCCCCCTGCCCTAGCAGCAGGAAGCTCCCAGCTCTGCAATTGCGGAGTCGGGCCTGGGAGATTGCTCCCTGCCCCTGGAAGCTCCCTGCTGCCAAATGGGCTCTACCACTGGAGCCCACCCCAACAATAGGCAGCTCCCAGGGGCGGGGGGCAATCTCCCAGGCCCTGCTCTGATCCCAGAGCTGGAGCTGGGAGATCCCTGAATGGGGAGAGTTCTCTACCCAGCCTGGAGCTGGCTGGGAACTTCCCCAGACTGGGACAGTTCCTGTCCAACCCCAGGCTGCACAGGGAAGTCTGCATGTGCACCCTGGAGCTGGCTGGGAACTGTCCCATTTCAGGAAGTTCCCAGCCAGCCCCGGGCTGCATGGGGAAGTTTGTGTATGCAGCCCAGAGCTGGCTGGGAACTGCCTGAAATGGGACAGTTTCCAGTCATCCCCAAGCTACACATGTAGACTTTCCTGCACAGCCTGGGAAAGGTGTGCAACTGCCCCGTCTGGGTCAGGTCCCAGCCCCACAATTCTTTTCCCAACCCCATGCCCCAATCGGGGCTGGGAAAAGAGCTGCCAAATACCCACTCATGTAGACATCTGTCTAGGGTAGGTTTACTCTGCAGTAAATTACTGCACAGTAAACCCATCCAGCAGTATTTACACACATAGATGTGCCCACTGTGATTACTTTTTGCACTAGTGTTAGAGCTCAGACTTATTTTTTTCTAAAGAATCATTTTCTAGCCTTTCCTTATGTTTCTTTCTCAGATAAATTCAAATGAATCCTTTTGTATAAGTCTGTCACCTGCTGTATAGTATCCTTATTTTCTACTGTGCTATACACAAGCCGTGAAATAAGAATGATAGCACCTCTGGTTCTCTCCATCAGAACAAATGACTGCAAGGCATAAGACTATGGAGAATCTGTGTGTGTCTGGTCCCAGCAATATAAGACATTCATGTCAGTGTATTACATTGGTTTTATAAACTGATATGAATTAAATCAGGATTTGCATTAAGGTACTATAGGATAGCTGACAAATTACTATAGGGTAGCTGTTGCGTGGGTCCTATTAGATCACCTGCTCATTAAGCATCCGAGGAGCACATCATGGGCTGTTTTCATTAAACAAAGAGCAACCCCAGGAAAAATGTGGACACTTAGAACCTGTACTGGTGAACGTTACCCCAGTGTTTCCTCCTACCCCTAGGTTAACTATACTAGATGTGAGTGAGTTAGATGAAGGTGGGGCTATATGTTGTGGGGTTTTTATTGTTGTTGTTTCTCAACACACCGGTGAAAGTATCTTGCATTTAGGCTGTCCATTCCTTTTTTCCTGAGATGATACGTATATATCCCAAACACATACCGAGTCATATTTGCTTGCATTGTGTAATTTTATTTTTATTAAGTCACAATGTCTGATTCTATTTGAAAATGTTGGGGTCTTTGAATCTGGACTTCTAATTTGGTCCCTGTGACAAGGGGCATGCTCAGGGTCAGGTCTCAAGCCAGCCCATCCACCTGTCTATTGGGCAGTCCTCCCAGTCTCATCTGCCACACCCTTACTATTACAATAAACTGGTGGTAAATGTGCAAGGGTGCCCATTACATGCCCCAATGCCAGGGGGCACTATCCACAGCTCCATACCTCCCTACACCATGGCCCATGCCTCACAGATTGCATCCAAGATGTTATCATACTCCTGGCCTCAAGCCGGACCAAACCATTAGGCCTCACACACACGCACACTCATACCACCCCCCTCTCACTGGGGTCTCTTGCACTCCACCCTCTCTCATAGGGTCTCTTGCTCGCTGCAGCATACTGTTCCCCCTCCACCCTGCCCTGCTGCTTGCTGGAGTAACCCTTCTGGCCATAAGGCTTATCCAAATCACACCTTGGCTGGTGACATGCAGTCTCTTGGGCCTCTCCCATGACCCTCACATGGGCAGTGCCAGCCAATTCACCGGACGGAGGGCTTCTTGTACACAACACCATGATCTTGATCCATATGCTGCCCTTCTGGCCGTCCTTCTGCCCTACTCAGCACACCTGCTGGGGCTGCCCTTCAGACTGTCCCTTCAGCCCTACTCAACCCTGAATTATGCCCAGTCTTTCAGGTCATGAAGACACACCCTACTCTGGATGGGCCCATGTACACCCCTGCTCTCTCAGGGTCTCTCAACTGCCCTCTCTCTTGGGTTCCGCAGCTGCCCCCTCCCTGGGGCCTCTGGGGTCTTGCATCCCTGAGGGCTCAGGTGGCTGCAGCCATGCCTGGCTCCACTCCTCCCTCTTAGTAACCCATCTGAAGGTGGGGGCTGCGGTTCAGGCACCCCAACCTACCTTACACCGGGTAGGTTCATGGTCCTGGTATTTAAGTGGGGCTGCCACGCCACTAGCAGTGCCACCAGGCCTCCCTATCCTGGCAGGGTACAGTTCTAGGTCATGTCCAGGACCAGTGAGGCCTCCCTCATCCCCATAGCCTCACCCTTACCTCCAAGGTGTTCCAGGAGCAGCTCAGCCCAATGTTGCCTCCTTGGCTGCTCAACACAGACTGCTGCCTTTGTGGCCTATGTTTAAAAATGGCCGCCCTCATCAGGCACCTGACGGCTGCCTGCTCCTGCCCTTAAAGTGGCAGGCACCAAAGGTACACTGCCATAGTCCATTGTCTTGATTTGTGTCATGTTGAAAATTATGATACAGATCCTCAATCTGATGTTGTGTTATGGCCCATCTATGCCACAATATTTTTAATTCACCAGTATTTATGTTGGTTATTTAGGATCACTATCTGCTACAGAATCATTTACGAAGTATCACCACAAAAATGTTGCTTTCAGTTACAGTATATCTTTTACTGATTCAGAAATGGATATTCACACCGCATCACTTCCTGGGGTAATAAATGTTGCTAACTTTTCTAAGATCAAACTCCTTATCTTCCTGCATGGATAATTGTGTGGGAAGGTACCCAGAGATGGATAAATGTGAAATCTGTTTCCTTCACCAGGGAAATTACAAAGTATTACAACAGACTACAGAGATTAAGAGACTGAGGAATATTTTTTAGATAATTACTTTTTATTACCTTTCTTTTTTTGTTTAAAAGCCTCAAATATCATTTAGTAAAAAAAAAAAAAAAATCTTTATACAACTGAGGTAAGCAAACACATCAAAATCAACTGAAAGATCAAAGTACTTAGGAAAAGAAAGAATGCTGTACTTACATCGACGTTTTCACACTAATGAAATGTATTTGAATCTGGTGAACTAGAAGTTCTTTTGCAGCCAGAAATGGGTCTATTTTTTTAACAAGGGTAAATAAGGGCATCTATTCACCCTTAGGCGATATCCAATAATGAGAAGATATACCGTTCATTGAAAGTGCAATACAGGTTAATATTGGACTTTATTGCACTTTTTATTACCTTTTTTTTTTTTTTTTAAAACCCCCAAAATCATTTTGTAAAAAAAAAAAAAAAAATCTTTATACAACTGAGGTAAGCAAACACATCAAAATCAACTGAAAGATCAAAGTACTTAGGAAAAGAAAGAATGCCCTACTTACATCGACGTTTTCACACTAATGAAATGTATTTGAATCTGGTGAACTAGAAGTTCTTTTGCAGCCAGAAATGGGTCTATTTTTTTAACAAGGGTAAATAAGGGCATCTATTCACCCTTAGGCGATATCCAATAATGAGAAGATATACCGTTCATTGAAAGTGCAATACAGGTTAATATTGGACTTTATTGCAAAAGGCTGACTTCACTCAGCACTTGGAATTATATAACATTAATATCTCTTGCTGTTGCAAGCCTTAGGTATTGAAGATGTTGAATCTGAATGTCACACATGCTGTTTTAAAATGGGAGGCAATTGCTATGTCTAGTTACTGATAATTGTCTTAAGCTTGTCTTAGCTCAAGCCAGGTGGGAGCAATTGCATTCTTGCTACATAGCAGTTTGGGAGGAGTAAAGAGGCTGCCAAGAAAATCT
The DNA here is from genome assembly GCF_000455745.1 of Alligator sinensis. Lineage (NCBI taxonomy): Eukaryota > Metazoa > Chordata > Crocodylia > Alligatoridae > Alligator > Alligator sinensis. The sequence goes on from NW_005841873.1 coordinate 2,207,684, forward strand.
AAAAGACTTTGTCTCTTTATATGTATTTTGGGTTTTACATGCCCTGGAAGGGGAAGACCTACCTGGGAAGCCAGGTCGCCTCTAACAGTAAAGCATTGAAAGCTATATGGATCTACTTGAAAGACCCACCAGGAGACAAATGGAAGCAGAAGCACTGTTAAATTGTGCCATACCAACAGAAGACTCAGAGAGATTATGGTCTCTCTTGTCCCTTTGAAATAATCTTGCTTTTGTAAGTTGGGGACTTAAAAATGCTGGGCTGCCCTTTTTTCAGCAAGTGATAAAGTATCTTGAGACTTATGATAAAGGTAGGAAAGGAAAATAAGAGGAAAATGGTTAGTCCCATTGTAGTGCTTTACATGTTTAAAATGCTGTACACTTTACTCTGGGCATTTTCTCTGATTTGTAGAGATCGAGTCTTTGCAGAGGGTTCACATTTCCTGCT
>NW_005841873.1:2208159-2231221 GCF_000455745.1 Alligator sinensis
ACAACCAAGATTAGATGCAACTCCCCACCCCTTGATCATTCCTCCCTACCATACTGCTAGTTGCACTCAATCTATAAACAACCCAGGTCATTTGAAGAATTTTATGCTCTTCAGTACTTCTAAGTGTATCAGTACACATATTAATAATAATAGATTTCTGAGCATTTTATAAAGCTGTGCATTTTCTGGCTATGGCTAGACAGGCTTGTGAATGTTGTTGAGCTGTACCACTAAAGTTGTACGATAAAGGGCTTGTTTAGATAAACATCTTTAGCTCTAGGGGAAAAAAGGATATTTCCTAGTGAGGGTTGATTGTAAAAAAAACAAGTACTACAAGAAGAAGAAGAAGATTATGAAATAATCTACTGTAAAACATTTGGGATATCATCCAAAATGTGGAATAAAAAATTTTGGGAAAGATTTTCCTTTATGGTCAACTAATGCAACTTCATTGATTTCATTGGCGATACCTGATTTACTTTGGTAAATAATTCTATGTCAAAACAATAAAATAGCATCTGAATTGCTCCAGTGTCTGGCATAATGAAAAGGGGTAGTATAAACAACTATTAAGGGAAACTGGCTGTATAAGGTATACTGGTATTATAGAGAACACTTACTGAAATACTGGGATGCTGATGGGGGGAAAAAGCAATGGCTGGACCATTTTGAATTTTCTGAGCCAAGTGCTAAAAAATTTCCCTGGGGAATTTGTGGCTGTATCACTCTGTATCTCCAAAGCTAGTATTTAATCATGCCATATTGGAAACGTTTCTTATTGATTAGCACTTGTGTATTTCCCAGGAACTCCATTTCCATGATTAAATATCTCTTTGTATGCAAATTATGACATTCTGTGTGCACAGGTGAGTCCAAAAGTACAAATAGCATGGCTATAAATGTCAGAATGGAACTTCTAAAGGCACATTAAAAATGTGATCCTTTACTTGCATATGGTGTTTTTTTCAAAATCACTTGGTATTGACCTCTCTTTCCATCGAAGTTGATGGTAAAACTCCCATAGAACGTGTGGTATAAGGTCTTGATATGCCACGAAGTGTATATATGCTGCACATTAATAACAAATGTTTTTACACAAACTGTGAGATGCACTCTAAACAACAGGCAATTAGTCTAAGTTAAATGTGACCATGCAAAGTAAGGAGAGTTGTAATGTTTTGACAGTGTATTAATTAGTGATGTAATCTTTCTCTTCAGTTTTTTTCAATTAACTTGATTACTGTTGGTATAATTGAATCGATCTCCAAAAATAGCAATTTTTAAATTGGCTGTTTAACCTGCTGCTCAATGATGACTCGTAAAAAAGAGTCGTACATTAATTACAACATTCTCTTTTGACTTTTAAAGGCCCAAACTACTTCCTTCATTTTGGACTGAAATCATATCATAGAAAGTGTCAGCATACTGTTCAGTAATATTCTTTATATACCACCAGTTGAAAAATGGATGCCAATTTGGCTGCTAAGAAGTTAGAAATGTTGCCTCCAAGCTGTTCTCAGTTTTGCTAGCTTATAATGTAACCTTTAAGGCTTTGTTCTCTGTTGCAGTACTTTTCATGCTGGGAGCCTATAAGGGTGTTGTGTAGAGCTGGTGAACCCAGTCATTCATGCATTGTGCACAAAGGGAATCCCTGACACGCTCTGGTGTGCAGCATTGTGATTGCTCTGTGTTGCAGGAGTAGCACAAAGGGAGTGAAGAAGTAGCAAAGATTTGCTCGTTCATCCCATGCTGAATTATGCTAACAAACTAAATGTCCTTGAAAAGGGCATCAATACTACCTTTCATTCAATGCCCACCTTGAAACATAAGTGAATCAGTTCTCAGAAAGCCTGTGTGAGGTAAGTATTGTCCCACTTCATGGATGAAGAAACTGAGGCCCAAAGAAGCCTGGAAATGAGTCTTAGAGCCAGGACTAGACTCAAGAATGTCTGACTGCTCCCACTAGTACCTCATACTGCTTCCGGTTTAGAGGGTAAAAGGGCTTCCAGCCATGTTGTCAGGAATGCATAACAATGCTAACCTGAAATGTCTTTACCTAATCACATTAGCAAAGTTAGCAAGTCCAGAAAGATTTTTGGTAGTGTGGTAGATTCAGAAATTAAAAAGGAAATGAATGATTACATAGGAATTAATTTCTGCACACTGTTATGGAAAACTTCATCATGATGTATATGTACAAGCTTTGAAGCTGCCAAGAAATAATACTGATGAACCGTTAGGGGGGAAAAAACATAAGCAGACTGAATGAATATCTACTGTAATTGATGAACTGAGTGAGGGCAGAAATGAAAAAATAAACCCAGCAAAAGCTGCTGAGTACATAATCTCAATTCTAAATAATTAGTTAAAAGAGAAAAGCCTGGTATAAGCAACTATTTTAACCAGGCCTGAGTTTGACATTAATCAACCTCCTCCTCACAAAAATTCTTTGGTAGACTAATGACTACAGCTGGTCAGAAAAATTGACAGAAGAACCTGGGAAGTACTTTTTCAGGTAAATGTTTTATAGGAGGATGTTGGTCAAATGAGAATCTCAAGATAGCCAGTCTTAATGTCGATGGGACAAACCCATGAAGCTGCATCTCTTGGATCTGTGAGGTTTACTGCTGGGTTACTTAAAACCACAGGATGCAGAATGAGCAATTTGTAAGAGACTGTCCCATCTTTGACATTGTGGTAATAATTAAAAGTAAAAAATTGGTTTCAGCATTTTACCTGAAAAGTGTACCATCACAATAATATTACAGAAGTCCCTTGAGTGAATTTCTATATTCAGCATCTTTCCAAATGCTTAAACAACAGTATGATATCTTTATTTACAGTAAAAGTTTTGTTATCCGGCAGGAGTGGGGTAGGGGGGTGCTGGTTATCTAAAAATTCAGGTGTCTGGGGTGCATGCGGCAGTGGCGGCACCGGTGCGGGGTGGTGGATGGTGGCAGCAGGTGTTGCATGCAAAATCTTTCCCCCCGCCCCCGGTTCTGGCTGGCCAGGCAGCGCCTGTGCAGCCCACAGAGGGGAGCCACTACCCTCGCTGCCACCCCCCTACCCCCAGCCCTGCTCAAGAAATACTTGATGCACACGCCAGATAGACTCGGCAAAAATTCCCATTGCTAAAGTGAGGATTTGCATTGGGGATATTGGAAATTCTGGTTAATACAGTATCCCAGTTAGTAAAATGCCAGTTAACACAGCTTTTACTGTATTTAGAAAATCTGTGTCACTGTGGCTTTGAGTAATAGGGTCCCATGTACCCCCATGGAAGGTGGCAGTTTCAATAAAATGACCAATTGACCATTTACTTGTGAATTAAACCTTTGTCGTGTCAACATCCCAGGAACATCATAGCTCGTGAAATAAAATTGTCAAATGAAGGCAACTGGCCAGATTTTTCAAGGTGCCTCTCTAAATAGGCATTAAGAGCCTAAATATCCTTTAAAAAAATCTGGTGCTTGTTCTTCATAAAGGAAACAGTTATTAAACTTCTTCTTTTGTATGACTGACTTGGAGAAACAATTATAAGTCCAGTTTAAGATTAGGTAACCAGTCTAATGCACTCGAGGAAAGAGAACGTATCTCTGCAATGTCACCATCAAATTTGTATAGAGGTCAGAGTGTGGTCATGCGGTCCATAGTTTGATCAGGGTTTCCACAGTCACATTCTGTAGAGCTCTTAGTAAACCATCTATTAAACTATAAATGCAAGACACAAATTGCCTCTACAACTTTTGCCTTTGTACTGCCTGCTTTCACAATGTAACCACAAAGCCTTGGGATTCATACTGTGCTCTCTGCCAGCTGGGAGATCTGTACATACACTGACATGACAGAACACTGGTAAAGCTATTTTTTTATGTAAGACTAGGTCATTTAAACAGCAGCTGTCATTCTCCTGAAGGAGAGATTTAATGAACCTACATTTTTTAAATATGGCACTTTGGGGCTTTTATGTGTCTGTATTTCTGACTTTCCTCCCTCCATTCTATTTTTACTTGCCCAGATGGATCAAGTTAAGGTCACTTGAAAGGAAAGAAATGCCTATTTCCTATAAACTCACTGTTAGGAGAGTCCTTCCTTCTTGTGTCCTTGTCCTTGTGGTAAGGTACATAGCAGAATTTGCAGGAAACCAAAAAGGCCATGCTGATAGCACTTCTATTATGGTCTTCAAACTTGCGACTTCTTGGATATCAACCACGCACCTTAGCACCTGTGCCACCCCAGTCCCCACTGTTAGGCAGGATGACCATATGTCATGGATTGGCTGGAGCAGTCCTGGATTTCATAGGCCATCCCAGCTGGTTGGTGGACATTGAAGCAAATGTCCCAGATTTGGCTGCTGCAGGCAAAGACAGAGGCTGCTGCTTCCCGTGTGGCCTGGTTCAGCTCCTCCTGAACATCACCTGGAGGAAAGGGGTGGGCAGGGATGGCCACCACTCCTTCTGCCTGGGTGAGGATCAGTCAGGGTGAGGCGGGGGGTGGAGGTCAGGCTGGGGGAGGAGACCAGGGCTGGGGCTCGGGTACCTGCACAGGTGAGCTGAAATGGCTGCGTGCTGCTGGAAGCCTCATGCCCTGCTACTGGCAGAGGTGGAGGGGAGGGGCCACTCCCAGCTGGGTCCAGCTGGTGCCCCCCATCCCAAATTCCCTTAATAATAATATGGTCACCCTACTGTTAGGAAAGTGATAGTAAGCAAGCAAGCAAGCAAATGATAGTACTTATCTGTATGCTATTTGTTGATCAATTTATAGCTCTGATGGAGCTCTGACCAAATGTATAGTACCGATCGAGCTAACCATGTTAGCATCTCCCTAGTAGTAGCTGTGGTTAGACAGTGATGCTTGGAAAGATGTGCAACAGACTGCTACTGTTGCCTGAAACAGCCCCTTTGATAATAGGTGTGGATGCTTCTGGGAAAGGGTGAAAAATTCCTGCTCATGCACTGAAGCCACCTAGATCTGAAAAAGAAGGTGTTTTGGAGTATATCCGAGTATGAGCAAGGCTTGCAAAGGTGAAAGTAAACAGGGCAGATCAGTGCTGGAGAGAAAGTTTAAACTAAATTTGCATCTGATTAACAAGTTGACAACAACAAAGTGAAGCCAAAGGAAGATGATGAGTTAAGGCTTTTCATAGTGTTTGGACTGTTTACAGACCGGGTTAGGAAGGATGCCAACCTGCTAAGTGACAGCACAGATCTGACTTTTAGAAGTGCTAAGGATTTCAGTGGAAGTGAAAAGCAATTAGCAGCGCTCATGGCCAAGTTAATTGTTTTCAAAGTCAACACGGGCATATGTAACTTTTTAGGCAGCAAGGTAAGTGGAACAAGGATGTACTAGAAATATATGCAAAATTATAACAGTGTGTTCTGAATTTGTTGCGAGTCATGGTAGGCTAAAATAATTCCTGTGGCATAAGGTGGAGCTCTGCCAGTAAAATGGCTGGCTAAAACGTTTGATGGAGCTAATCCCCATGGGAAAAGTCCAGTGTCTATAAAAGCTCTGATTTGCTCATGAATGTATTGAAATCTAGGCTTCATAAATGGTAAGAAAGAACTTAAATGTGAGGTGGTTCCCCACAGTTGATTGCGATCCACTAATGATATGAGTCAAAGCTCAGCAAAGGCCCTAGATATAACAATGTCTATGCTGCCTGGATTACTCCCTTCTCCAATCCCCTTTCCACCAGCAGAGCAGGTGGAGGACAGAAAACTTTTTTTTATAAAAGATGCTCTAATATTTCCAAGATTGGACAGTTACAGGCATCTAGGACAGCTCATGTGAAAATGGCGAAAACAAAAATGAAAAGGAACATAAAACCACATTTTTTCAAGCATGTTAGCTCCTACTATGGCTGTGCGAAGCTTCGGGTGATGATTCAATTTGGAAGAGATTCGACCCAATTTGGTGGACGAAGCTCTGAATCTGAATTGAATCAGGGGACCAATTAAAAGGTCTGAATCAATTCAAAGCTCTCTGAATCTTCAGAAAAGAAGTCCCCCACTGTCCCATGCTGCATAGGGGACTCTTCATGAGCCCCCCAACCCACCCTCACTCCCCCAGCCTCCCCATGGATGCCCCGCCCAGGCCAGCTCTGGCCCTTTAAGAAAAAGAAGACAGAGAAAAGCCCCGCACTCACCACTCCTGGAGTGGCCTCAGGGCTTCAGGGGGCTCATGCAGACCCCACACGTGGTGCACGGTGTCGGGTAGTCACCGGGTACGGGCATGTACCCCTATGTCCTGCTGACGTTCACTAGTCCCCTCAGGGTGGCTGCACCCCTTATGGTTGATCTGGGTGAGGTCTTGTGCCCTTTCTTCCCCCCTGCCACAACTTTGATTATAAGAAGATGTTTATGAAAGGGAGGCGATGACTACCCGTCATCCACCCGGATCGACCACCAGGGCTGCCCCAGTGCCCGAAGCCTCAGGATAAAAGCAACAAAAGGACCCACTTGAAACAAATTTCTTTACATTCTTCTCATTTTATTTTTTGGGCGGGGGTTAACTGAAATCTTATTGCTTGGTCTTTGTCTTTCTTTGGGACGCTGTCGAAGTCCGGTTTTGAATGGCTGGGGCTTTGTTACCCCTCAGAGTCTTCCAGCGGCTTGCTCTCTGCTCAGGACTCCTCAGATACTTTGTTAATTATGACTGTGCCAGTCTTAATTGGCGGTGCATGCTGCTTAATGAGGAGGGGAACTCCCTCTTCCACAATCAGCCGGTATGGAGGTGTGATCGTCTCAGCCCGTTGGCTTTCCGTCCACTGCTGATCCAGTTGTGGGACCCTTTTTGGGGCACACGATCCCCTCTTGCACAAACCCGTGTGGAGGAATGCCAGGTTTTGATCCGGGCTCTTGAGCAGGCACAGAAAACATCAATGGAAAGGAGAAAAAAAATTAATGGCGGATGGTTCGGGCAGATACACCGCCTCCACCATTTCTAGGGTCTCTCCCCACTTTGCCTTCTGCTGCCTCTTCAACCCTGTGGCGAGGGTATCACCACCTCCTCATGGTCTGACCAGGGGCTTACCCAGTTGTCACCGCCTTCTTCCCGTGTCTCCAGCTCCTGGACTTCTCCCTTCTCCTTTCCCACTGTCCTTCTTTTCTCCACGGCTCCATTTCACACCCCCAGGTATTGCCCCTGCTGCAGATTAGCCCCAATCCACTTCACCTGGTGAGGAGCTAAAGCCGGGCAGGTGTGGATGGGGAGCTCCGGTCACAGCATGGATGTTCTGATATGGTGAGGTCCATGCTTCCGGCTGGGGTTGTACTCTAGGTGAGTACCCTCTGGACTCTCACACAGGGCAGTGGGGGGCAGCCCACCCTAAGCAGGAACGGAGAGTTGGGGCTTTATTTTCCCGAAGAGCTGGGAGTTGGAGTGAGTGGTGGTGTAGCCACTGCCGGGCTGCGGGGGATGGGCCTGGGTGATTCAGAGATTTGGCAGCAGCTGAATCTCTGAATCAGATTCCACTGAATCGATTGGGGACAATGATTCAAACCACTTTCCCCCAAATTGTCTGAATCTGAAACTAATATTAGCTGCTTCACACTGGCCTAGTTCCTACATACTAGGAGAACCCTTTCTGGAAGCATATTATCCCATAACTGCCAAACAACAGAGTTACTGTTCCTTCCTCTGGAAATGCAACAGCTAGCTACTCTCAAAGGCAAGCACCAGACCAGGGGCAGACAATTATTTTGGGTGGAGAGCCACTTACCGAGTTTTGTCAAGTTGTTGAGGGCCGCATTTCCCTCTCTGGCGCAGGGAAGCAGGAACAGCTCCATGGTCCCAGGCCAGAAGCCTCTGCTAGGCAGGGGTTTCTGGTTTGGGAGTCAGGGCTGGGCAGGCCTTGCTCTTGAGTCCTGCCACCAGCTTCCTCGGGGTCCTACTGCCCCTGGCACCTGTCATCTTTGACAGGAAGCTAGGACCAAATAAATATTAATTTTCTAAATTTTTAGGGACCCCGTGGGCTAGATAAGATGGCCTGGCAGGCCGGATCCAGCCCCCAGGTTGTATTTTGCCCACCTCTGCACTAGACAAAATGGCCTACTTCTCTGACCCAGAGTCTTATGTCAGAATGTTAATATATCACATAAAGTCTATTGAGGGTGATCTTTGCAATTCCCCTTCCTCTATTTTTCATACATTCGTTTTATTTCTATAGTGCCACAAGTATGCATAGTAGTTAACAAGACCAAATGGTCCACAATTGCAGAAGATACTGCTTCTTTCCCTTCAAAACCTTCTAGAAATCTCAATTAAAGTACATATGTGGCCATTGGGATAGAACTCCTTCTGAGGGGCTGTTTTGTCTCTCTAAAGCCAATCTATCCGTGCCAATGAAAAATAATGTACAGTAATAATGAAAACTTCACATAGGGCCTTCCAAAATCCTTTATAATCAATTGAATGATTCTTTTTGAATTTTGGGGGTATTGTTTGAACCATTAAGGGGCAAAGCAAATATGAGAAAAAGATAAGATTATTTTGTTCACCCATTTTATCCAAGAGTCATTTGAGTTAAGTCCCTTTTGCTTCCACTGCAGAAAGCCATTGTAGTGACCCACTAAGTATTGTCTACAGGTGATCAACCTGCTAAAGACACTTTCCCTCCTCTGTACTGTAAAGGATGCTTTTAGTATTTTCTAGCTCTCTATTCTTGCTTTTAGCTGTGCTATTCCTTTCAGTGTTAAATTCTCAAAGTGACTCTTAAATTCATGGTCCCTGATGTAAGTGCAATTAAATCAATGCATTTTCAAGCAAGTATGTATTAGCTTACTATGCTTAACAGGAGGCACCACAGGCATTGTTCTTGTTCATAATTGGACTCCATTTACAGGACCATTCACAGATTTTTAAGAAAGTGGATAAAATAATTTGTTGCAAGATCAGTGCTAAAGAGATTGAGTCCCACACAAGCTCCCTGCCATACACAGCCAAAATACGCCTGCAAATACCAGGTATATTATGCAGAACAGCATCCACAAGAACAAAGCAGTAACTGAAATGGACATTGGTGTCATTGAACAATTCATCTTCTTTAAAGGGCTTCAGTTTACAAAAGAAGCTCATTTAGTTGGGGAAATTAAATTGATAGCCATGTGGGAATGTTCGTCTAATTCACTTAAAGAGTTGTATCATTAGCCATGATTGTTTGATCAATATTTACAAAACAGTGGAATTTACTCAGCTGACAGGTGTCAGACTTTTCTCTTTACTCAAAATCAGTTTTTGGTGAGTAACCGACAGTAACAATATACCTTCCTGAGAACCTGAAATGCTAATATATGTTGCTTGGTTTTTAAATATGCAGTAGTACTACACTGAACTACAACTACCTGCTGTCTTTCAGTGATCAACTAAAACCAGGAAACATTCTGGCTGATGCCATAATAATCTCTACCAGCTCAAAGAAGTTTTATTGAAGTCTCATAACATTATCCCTCACTAATTGCAAAGAATACTAACAATAGCAAAGAGTATGTGCTATGCCATTTGTTTTGTGTGTGATGCCCTGTTGGGGTCTAAACAAGAGGATGCTGAGTGACTACTGCTACCTTCTGAAGGAATATTGAACTTACTTTCCTCTTAGGTAATTTCTGTGGAATAGAAACCAGAGTCCTAAATTCGGTGGGGGGGTTCGAGCTTTAAACCCTGGGGAAAATCAAACATTTCTACAACTTGAATTGTCAAGCTGTTCTTGCCAATAAGAATTTCATATTATATCTATTCAACAGTGCTCGATATGTCCTTTATCTTTCTTCTGTTTGTTTCTCCCATGTGGCACTTTGTGAAAATGTCTCTCCCATTCCAGGAAAGGTCAGTGGAAGCTAAACTTTTGCTATTTATTTGCATTTAAAAATATCTCTATATTAATACTAGAGATTATTTGGGTCAAAAATTGTGTTGCTATAACCCCTTGATACCTGCATAGAATAGAGGGCATTCTCTCTGTTCCTTTGTTCCCATGGAAGCCATTTTCTTCATTAATTTTTCATTCATCTTTCATTCACAAGATTTATATCCCCAAGTATTTAACTGTATGTTCCTTCTCTTGTGGACCATGATTATAAATTACTTCAATTTATTTAACTAACCCAAAATCCAGCTTTACTTTATTTTGGAAAAGTTATTTTATCAAGATTGGCTTAGGTATAAAGATATTATGTATATAAATAGTCCATAGAAAAAATAACTTTTCCTAAGAGATATTCTGACTATAGCTTTTAGAAATCCTATATAGGATTTGTCATTGTCAACATTTCAGAGTCTGGTTACTGCTAAGGGACCCAGAGTATTGTATATTCACTGTAAATCATAATCTCACATTCAGAATGTCAGATAATTTTGTTTCCAGACATTTAGAATACTTACTGCTAAAAATGTTTCTTTATATCCATAATAAGCCTAAACTGCAAAAATGTGGATTTGGCTGTTCACAGCTGGGAAACTGGATCAGATGTACTGCAAAATAAAAAGTTGCATCTAAGTTGATATAAATTAGTGTTTTTCCATTTACTGCAATGGAACGATAGGTATTTTTAATCAGAAAACTACTGATTTATACTTGCAAAACTTCGGTCTCTAGTTTGATTCGGTGAAGATTTGGCCCAATCCAGTGGCTGAATCTCCGTATCCGAATCAAATCAGGAGACCCTTTAATTTCTCCAAATCAAATCAGAACCCTCTGAATTGATTCGGAGAGATTCAGAAAGATTCGGCGATGCAGATACAGCTTTAAATATTTTTTCTACATACCTTTAGGTGGCAGCTGGCTCATGAATGCTCCAGTGCTGGGGTGGATGGAGCATCCCACAGGAGCACAGGGGTCTGGTGCCTCCTGGGTCTGGAGGGGTCCCCAGGGTCCCCACATGGCCGATCACCAAGCTGGAGGGTGCTGGGGAGGGGCCCCAGTGTGCTCCCCAAAGGACCAAGAAGTGGACCGGAAGTATTTCCAGTCCACTTTTGGGTTCACCCCCAAACACGTTGGGGGGGGGGGCGGCGCGCTTCTTTGGGATGCTCCATCTGCCCCAGCATTACAGTGTTCATGAGCCATGCCACCTGGTTCCTTGAGGTACGTAGAAGAAACATTTAAAGCTGTGTCTATGGCCAAATTGCTGACTCTCTGAATCAGCATCAAATCTTCAGATTGGGATTTGGCTGAATCAAATCGGAGACAGTGATCCAAATTAACGAATTGCATCACTGTTCCCAATTCGGGCCAAATCTGAACCCAAATCAAATATGTCCCGTTTCACACATCCCTACTGCTAAGGTTCTGATCCAGGTTGTCTATGCAAGAAATGCAGATAACTAGTTTAAATTCAGATGCCTTCCTAATTCTTCCAAATGATAGGCCAGGAAAGATTCAGATTAGAGAGTTCACTTCAGATTACTTTTTCTCCTCCTATAGAATAGTTTCATGGAATAGAATAGAAATTGATAAACTTTCTAAAATAATTTGAAGTATTCAATAGAGTTTTATCTTGTCACAGGATCCTATTGAATGTCAATGAAGCCTTTGGAATAGAAATCATTCTTTAAAGAATTCTGGAGATACTTAGTCATTTCAGTCAAACCTGACTACTTTCCTATAGACTCTGAATCATTTAATGACCCTTCAATTCCTATGGTTTCTCCTCTGTGGTTCAGGTTCTGATTATAGCAACACAGCTTCAGAACTAGACTTATTCCACTGATGTCAGTGGAAATTATTCCAGATTAGCACTGGTGACACTATTGAGATCAGAATCTATATGTATAATCACCTCTTTTCTTTCTGGTATCTAATCTTCCCTCTAAATAATGGATTTTCTTCTCTTAAGTCTTTTAAAACCTTATTTACTGGTAAAGAGGAGTGCCATTACTTTTCAATGACAGACAATTCAGAAAGTCTCCTATTTCTTGTCTTCTCTCACTTGACTTACCTTTTGCTAATTAAAAAAATAATTTTCCACCTATATAATTTTATATTCTTCATAAACTACCATGCACAAATGCATAAAATAAGCAAGTAACAATGTAAAATATCATTTGGCATTCATATTTAAAATCTAAAGCATTTGAAATATGTCATTTTTCATTGTATTTTCCATTTCATTGCTTCTCTCATGTAAACTCTTTAAAAATGCACTAATTATTAACCAAAGGTTACAGTGTTTAAAATACAAGACCCATTTTAGCAAAAATAGGCTATAAATAGCCTTCACCTAGTGTAAACTGGCATAGTCAGACTGACTTTCATGGAATTATGGTATCTACAAGATCTGAGGATGTGGCCTTGATTCTCTGGAGATCTAGCTTAGATTGTGAATAGGGAGAAGGAATGGCGCATGAGTTTTGATCACCACTTGAAAATGCTATCAGATGTCCTTCTTGTTCCAATTGTATTTTATTGCTGGCATATATCAGCAGTGAGGGACTACTCCTTCCTGCTCAGCTCACCTGGTTGTGGGGGTGGAGGGAAGCCAGAGTTTTACTTCTTTCCTACACCTCTCGGCTAACCTGTTTCAGGGATGGAGTAAAAAGAAGATATCCCTATTCTGAATACACAGCTTGGGTATCCCAGGGAGGGATACAAATATGGTTTCTTACCGCCTGGTGCAGAAATCCCCTTGTCAAGCCAGGCCTATATTGGTCTGCTTTCTGGCACCGTGTAAACCAGTACAGCCTGTACCATGGTCAGATTGTCAGTAACTAAACTGGTGCCCCCACCTGGGCTAGCCTGGGTGAGGAGGGTGTGTGGACACTCAGCAGGACTAAGACTATTAAAGGGTGGATGATCCCCCTGTGAGCCAATGGGCATCCATACCTAGAGAGGAGATGAGTGCCACCAGGTGACTTTGCCTGAAGAATCACCAATGACGCACAGCATCTAAGGTGCCCCAAGCAGCCTCGGGACTGACTTAACTTGGTGCATACAGTCACAATTTAGTCTTTTTCCATTTTTAATCCATCTCAGATTGTCACTCCATTTATTCTCATTCTTAAACTGCTGGTTATGTAAGACAGGGATGCTTTGTGCTCTCCCTCCAGCCTCACATTCGATTTCTTTAGGTCAGTGTACCATGAAGAATCAACCCCAGGATTTCCAGGTAAAGGATTACCATATGCTTGAACTTGTGACTTTAATTAAACTTGTCAAATTGGCACTTTTGAGAAGTCTATTTCTTTGATTCCTTTCTACTTTCTTTGATCCTAGCTTGAAAGGAGGAAAAATAGAGACAGACACGGTGATAGATTTGACAGCTGACCTATTACTCTCCAAGAAAATGAAACCATGATGGAACGTCTCTAATAAGAATTCAGAAGGTATTAATGTCGCTTTCAATCTGACAAATGTTTGACCTTTATTATGGTATTACAGAAATGATAGCTGCTCATACTCACTCTTCAATTTAAATGCATGCCGGAAAATGTTTGAATGTAAAAGGCCCACAGAATCAAGGCAGAGCATTCAAGAAATTGCTGCTGACTTCAGGCATTTTAATTAATTTGTGGGGGGCTGAATGAACTGATGCATCTTGAAAGCAGGGGATCTAAGGACTGAAAATCCAGGGCACCAAACCATACAGAGGGCATTTCCTTCTTTGAAAAGCTGTGGTAGGTCAGCTTCCCTGTTGATGAGACTGACAGATGCTACTGTTGAAACCAAGCATGGTACCAAAGAGATGCTACAAAAGCTGCCTTCATACTGTACATCTCAAGCATACGAGCATGCACTCTGCCTTTCCCATCTTTTAGCCTCAACCTATGAGAAGTCCTTTGATATGACATCCAGTTTTCCTTATGGCAAAGCAGCTGGCCACACTATTACTGGACCCATTCATCCTGTTCTGGAACTTTTACAAGTTCCATTATTATCAGTGAGTATTTTGCCTGAACAAGGACTGAGGGTGAGGGCCCCTAGTGCGAGTCAACAAGGCCAAAACGGATGTACTCCAGGACAGGCCAAACTATGTTCCATACATTTTGCAGCTGTATAAGGATGAAGAGTTTTTTTGAGGTAAAATGGGTGCATAGTGGGGTTCTTGCATGATGCAATTCCAAATCCTCCTCGAACTTATAGCTGGAATTGCAAGTTTTGAAAGGAAAAAAAACCAAACGTCTAAGCCTGCCTTGCAAGCATTTGGGGCCAATTGTTAATCCTGGTTATGTCAATGGAAATTCTATGATCAAGGGTGAGGACTTAGCTTTGATATCTGTGTCTTTCAGAAACATTTTTAAAGCTAGCTCTCCTACAGCAACATCACATTTCTATCATTACTGACTTGTGCAATTCTATTTGTTGCAAAGATATAAGTGTATGTGCTACAAATATGTATATTACTGTTTTCAGATTTTGGATGCAGGGAGCTCAGTCAAATATAGATCAACCTTCCATTTATGCCGGTTTTATACTAGTTAAAAATGCACATCAAAAATTGTTCTGTGCACGAGACCACTGTACTATACTGAGTTATAGTTTTCCATGGGAGTCAAGTAGTTCAATGATTTGCATCCCTTCTAGGATTTTATTTGCAAAGGGGTTCTAAATACAGACAACCCCTACTTAGCGCTCTTCATTGGTTTTTGAAAAAACGAGTGTTAAGCAAAACTAGCTTTAAGCGAAACGGAAAATTTTTGACAAACCAAAATGGCAACCATAAGTGTTTTTAATGACCCAAGATGGCAACCGTGAGTGTTATAACAAAACTTGCTGAGCACTAAGTGGAATCGGGTATCAATTTAAAATGAGCATTATAGTGAAACAGCACTAAGCAAAACAGCATTAAGCGGGGGGTTGCCTGTAACAGAAACTACTTTAAACACCTGAGATCAGTGGGGTTACCCATGTGCATGGAAGTGGGTTCTTCATGTGCCTGGGTGTAAAGCAGACTCCGCAGGAAGGATCCAGAGTTGGAATCAACAAGTCCAAACTAGTCTTGATGGCAGAGTGGATATTCTGCGCGGATCCCCTATAGAATGGAGATAGCCTAGCATTGATTGGGGATATCTGTAATAATACACTGCATAAATGACTATTTCTCAGCTCCTCTCTCTTCCAACTCTGCTGTCTCCTCTACAGCATTACTTTTCTCTTTCTCTCTCCTTGAGCTGCTGCTTAAACTCATTAAAACCCATTGCTTCAATGAACCTCTGTAATAATGCATTTCATTTGTTAATTAGCCTTTTGTTTGGCACACTCTTCAGGTGAAGTACTGTACTCTCACCCAAACTGCCTTAGATGGAACGTTAAATTAAAAATCTTACTGATGCATTTGAAGTCGTTTATACTTAATAAACAGGTTACCAGATATTAAGCAAATTCCAGTTGACTTTAAGTGTATGGATTAAGCAAATGCATAGTCAATATTGTCTTAATATATATGTCTTTGGTAAATGAATCATTAAATCCACAGGCCACTCTTACCTTTTTCCTATGAGAAGCACCTTATTGGAAACTGGGTGCCCACATTACTGGCAAAAGTTGAGAACAATTACAGTTATTTTGCACAGCCCCAAAACACCTGTGGGGCTGTACAAAACAACTGTGTTATTATTAGAGCTTGAAGGAAACATATTAGAGCTCTAAGGAAACACTGCAATGCTTTCAGTGCAAGATAAATGTGAGTAGACCCCCACCCACTACAGGTGGTAACCTCTCTAGGGATTTAGGCAGTGTATAGGTGCTTCCCTAAGATATGTGATTCATAAGAGAACTTAGGTGGAAGGTAGGTGATATGGTATATCTAGGTAAATTACCTGAATTGCTACCCTGCTGTAGGTGCCTAAGGAGCTTTGTAGTCCAAACCAGAGATGTCTGTTGAATTCAGGAACCCAATGATTTTTTTTCTGCTGATGCGGGCCCAGTTTAAATCACTCTTTGGAACTTGTGTGGCTAAACTCCACCTAAATCCCATTTCAGTGTCTAAGGAATCAATATGAATCCAGCCCTTCTGGTGGAAACCCTTGTTCAAATTCAGTGGGATTCTTGTGTAAGGATTGTAGCAATTGGCACACAAAATAATACTGACAAGTTCTCTGAATGTTTAAATCATTCAGGACATTAAGCCACTTTTCTTCTTTACGAGGTCACAAAGACTTAACGTATTGAAACTAATATTAGTACAGTCATTCAGTGCCGCTGTGTTTCCTTAGAGCTCTAATGACCTTCCTCAGTTTTGGCAGCAAAAAAGTGGATGACAAGGTTGCCAACTTGGGGAGCTCTGAGAAAACGCTTCCTGGCATCTCATATATTTATTTGTGTTTGTTTATTGCAGTTGGAAGAAAACATGAGAAACACGAGTTATCTTTTTGGCTTTCTATCCACACTTTTGGTTAAAGTAGAAAGGCATGCTTTGCGTTTCCAAGGATTTTTTTTACAGTTGGCAAGAGAATCTGGGACATACTGAGAATGGTTACATTTTACTCTGTTGCAAATGTTATGATTTATACTAAGTTGAACAAAATCATTCAGATTATCAGGACCACTATGGTTTGGCACAAATATCAGGCAAAAAAATGTTGAAGTTTCACCCTTGGATAAATTCACACAATCTTCTGAAAATATTTGCCTTTAAACCATTCATGTTGGCATTGAGAACCTCCATCCATAGATCTAAATAGGTACAAGTATAAATGTGGGGGATAGGCTATGATTATAATATCCCTCCTTTAACAGCTTTACAATAAGGGTTAGCTTGTCTTCATTTCATAGATGTTAGGACCTGGAAGGGACCTCTTGAGATCATCAGGTCCACCCCCCGCCCGCCGCGCTTGGGCAGAAAAGACTGCTGAGGTCAGATTACCCCAGCAAGGTGAGTGTCCAGGCTTTTTTTTTGTGGGGGGGGGCAGATCAAGGCCTCCACAGTGAGGGAGGGAGTGGAGCAGAGGCTGGAGCAGGGGTGAATGAGACCCCAGCTGGGCTGGGTGGTGGGACAGTCAGAGCCTGGGTGGCTCATCCAGGGCCGTGGGGCTCTTGCCGCTATGCGTACCCCAGCAGAGTCCTAGGGGTCATGTCCCCTCTGTGCATAGGAAAGAGGCAGCTGCTGCTGTGCACTGTGCTTTCCACACTGCTGCAGCTGCCCCAGGAGGGGCATGACACTGCATGTGTCCCTCTGTCACTGAGCTATGTCACGCCCCTGCCAGCCCCGTGGTGGGATGCACATGGCACTGTGTAACTCTCAAGGCAGCTGCACCAGGAGCAGCATGCAAAGCGCAGTGCACAGTGGTAGCCACCTCTACCCTGTGCACAGATCAGGGGGGCACGTGCACCCCCGGACCTCCCCTGGGCTGCACACAGTGGCAGGAGCCTCTCGTGCCCCTGGACAAGCTGCCTGGGCTCCTATTGCCTCACCACCCAGCCTGGCCAGGGCCCCATTCACCTAAGCCCCTTCCCCTTCACAGAGTAGACAGTCTGATACTTACCTGCAGTGCTGGGCAGCCAGTCATCCATGCACCGGGCTGCAATCCTGGCTGTGTGTGCACTCTGCCCCACTCCTGCTGCAGCTGCCCAGAGCCTGTGGCCGGGCTGCCTTGCAGCCTTGCCCACTGCCCCGCATTTGGGTGGGGGGGGGCAGGGACTGAGCTTCGTTATCCCTGGCCTTCAACCACCTACGGTTGTAAAGAAGTTTTTCCTTGTATCTAAATTAAAGTGGTCTTTTAGCAATTTACCACTGTTAGTCCTAGTCTTCCCCTGGGGAGCCCTGGTGAACACATTGTCCCAGTCCCTGATGTACACCCCTTATATACTTATAGGCTGCAACCAAGTCCCCTCTGAGTCTTCTCTTCTCCAGGCTGAACAGACCCATGTCTCTCAGTCTCCATCATATAATCTGCTCTCCGTACCTCTAACCATACATGTAGCTCTCTTTTGGACTCTCTCAAGTCACTCCACATCCTTCCTGAAGTGTGGTGCCCAGAACTGGACACAGTACTCCAGCTGCAGCCTCACCAAAGCCAAGTATGACATCCTTAGTTTTGTTTGAGTTTTATTGGTAGATGCATGCTAGTTTTTTGGTTGCATTGCCAGCTATGGCATTGCATTGGTGGCTCGTGTTCATTCTATGGTCTATCAAGACCCCCAGGTCTTGGTTGTGGGCTAGTAAGTGTAACACTGCCACGCCTGTAAGTATGTTGCGGGTTGTTTCTCCCTTGGTGGAGCACCTTACACTTTTTGGTGTTGAACACCATCAGGCCCACTTTGCGAACCTGCCCAGGTCAGCCTGTATCCCCAGCCTATCCTCCAGAATGACCGGAGTCCCTCATAATTTGTTGTCACCTATGAACTTTGCCAGTCCACTTTTAACACCCAGATCCAAATCATTGATGAATGTGCACCAACAGGGGCTGCTTTGCTGTAAGGACCATTCATCCCTCAATTATTTTATGCCCCTGATGATTCCTAAATATTTTCGCTGTGGGAGAATGGCTTTAAATTGAACCCAGGTCTACAGAATACCATCACTGAGGGCTATGACATTATATCTGAGAACTCTTTTGCAGTTATCTAGTACATTTGTCAGTCCCTCTCTGCATGATCTTCTGGGTCTTGTGTCTTGAGTTATAGAAACTGGATCTGTCCAGTCTCATTCCCATGTTCCATGTCCTGTCTTTGTAATAACTGTGTAACCCTTCAATGCCTTCTCTAAATTATTGGTATTGTTTTTATGTGCACTGCCCAAAACTGTCCATAGTACATGAAAGGTTGAGGCATGAAGGCAGTATAAAGTCCCAGACAGACATTCATATATTACCACTCTTGTACTGCAAGAAATGGAAAATTATACAGCGTAGGCCTATGCTGTGTTTTATTTCTCCAAATTGTTTATCCCTACTGCAGCACCTACCTTGCAACAGAACATCATGAAGTCTATCCATGTCCACCTATTGTAAAGTATTGGAACCAGCTACATTTAATGTTTGGATCATTTCTATTTTAAAAACATGTTTCTGGATTCCCATTAGGAAGGATAAAGAAAAAAAATGCTTGAACCAGAACCAAGCTGGTTCTCATCCTGTGGGACATTAATCAAACTCTGAGGAGGCAAAGAAGAAACTTTCCCCTGGGAAACTAAAACTGCATCTTTCCATGTGAGGGTTTCTTGGACTTGTCCATCAAGCATCTGGTGCTGGCCACTCTTAAACAGAATATTGCACTGCATTCATGATGGCGATCCCCATGTCTTAGTACTCCCAAAAGGCCAGACTGTAATAGGTATAATTAGATCTGATCTAAAAATTTGGCAAAATGTCTTTTCCATTGGGAATGAAATTGGTCTGACCACAAAGCTACTGGTTATTCTAGGTTTGTTTTTTTTATTTTTTTGGAGGGATGCAGTCGGGTGTGGGAGAGTCTTCTTTTTTGCATGGAACCTTGAAACGGTTGGGTTTAGTTCCAGTGTAAAGCAGGAACATTTTAAAAATCTCAACATTTCACAAGGCAGGCATTTGTTCCTAGCCCATTGTGGGAAGGTATTCCAAACAAGAAATTCTGAAATCCCCAAATCCTTCAGAAAGAAATTTTTTTTGCAGTTTTCATATGGAATGCTTTCTGAAGACAGACCTGGGAACAAAAAGTCATAACTTGGCTGGCCACTGAAAACCAAGGACTTAACACACACATCTTTCCAGCTATCTCTCTGTGGTCTACAGGTTATAATGGGCCTCTTCACTTCTGTAGGTTTCGGGTTTTGTTACATGTAAATTTTGGGTTGCTCCTGGAGCTCTTAACCCCTGGATTGTCCACATGTTAACAACTTTGAGTGGTTTAAAGCACTCGTTATGCGGCTCAAAGTTATGTCAGTCCAGGGCAGGATTACCTCTTGATCTGCATAACCCAGCTTCTGTTCCATTAAGGTATGGCCACTCCCAACAAATGTGATGCTCAAGTTGAACATGCGACTGCAAGCTAGCACTAAACTGATTAACATTTGTGCAGTTTACAGTGTAATGTGTAACAAGGCCCTTATTCTAAATTTGTTTCTTCTATTCTTTAATTAGTCGGCAATCATTTATTTTACCTTCTCTTTGCTTCACAGGTCTATGCTTTCCTTCGTAAGGGACCACTTCATTTATGTAATGAGGTTAAAACAGAAATAATTGTTATAACTGGTATTTCGCTTGGGCTGCATCTGCTTCATTCCCATATTTGAAGAAGGGCATTTTGTTTCCACAAACTTGTCTCGCATCGCGCCCAACTACAGAGATGTGCCCATAAAAGATATCGCCATACAGCTCCTGATCCTCACTGAGATTAAGCCATGTATGTCGTACTGCCATGGTGGATACTGTCTAGGAAACTTTTATGCATTCAAACTAAGAGCACTGTAAGAACAGGGAGGTTAAAACATTATCTTCACAGTGTTGGCGTGCCACTCCTGAAAGTAGCATCACCTTCCCCTAGCGAAGCTATTCCTGGTGGTACTCACTTTTGGTGGTATTATTTATTTTCTCTGAGGCATAGTCTCCATTTATTTTGAACAGTTTATAGGATACTACATTAGAATTGCCATTAGATCTTAGTATGACTAATGGGATTAAAATTATCTTACATAAACAGTACAATACAAATTCCGGCAGAAATGCCGCTCATGTTCTCAGCGCGTTGTTGAGCTCCACGAGTGCTGCTGACAGTTCGTACATCTATTCTTAATGCACTCTATTTATAACTTTCAATTGCTAAATAACAACCAACAACAACAATTCATGTCAGGTCAGCAAATAAGCTCTTCAGAATTACACGGGAAATGAGAAATGAGAACTTGTCCTTCATTCACTGAGCTAACCTGGTTAGGGGATAAAATGCACACTGCCTTCAAAATAGTCTTACCATTGAAAAACATCTTTATTTCCTTAAGGATCTTGCACATCTAATAAAATGTAATTAGCCACTATCCAGTAACACTATCCAGTTAGTATCATTCAGCGACAGTAATTACAAGTTATGTGCAATACTG
The DNA here is from genome assembly GCF_000455745.1 of Alligator sinensis. Classification (NCBI taxonomy): domain Eukaryota; kingdom Metazoa; phylum Chordata; order Crocodylia; family Alligatoridae; genus Alligator; species Alligator sinensis. The sequence continues at coordinate 2,229,105 of NW_005841873.1, forward strand.
GGGCTCTATGCAAGGCATTGCCCTCAAGTGCTGCTGCTCTGAAGAGTCTATCTATATTCCAGTTTTTTTATCCCTTCTTTTATGGGTATATAATTTAACAGCAGTAGGAAAGGAAATCATGCCAGGGCTGTAAATTGACGTACCTACAGGAAGCATAATGTAAGATTCTAATCAGTCCGGCTAAAATGGGAACTATGAAAAATCTTCAGAATGGAAATGTGAACCATTGTAAACTCACCTGGCTCCAGCTGTCATTGCAGCTGGAAGTGCTTCTGGTGTTCAAAAGGCTGCACACATTTTATAATAAACTGGGCCTAATTTCACATCACCCTGAGCCCAGTGTTGGATCTATTCTCAAAGTCATATGAAAGTCTTGCTTTTAGCATAACACAGTAATTCAGATCCAACCCAACATGAAACTTGGAGGCTGCACAAAATCAAGCCAAAGGCTCCATCTACATGAGACACTAACTGCACAGCAGCCTAATAATACTGCACATAGTAGCGCATCACGGCACTAACAGTGCTAATACATTACTGCAAGTATTATCAGGGTACTGCGTAGTAGTGTCACTAAAAAAGGCACTCGCCGGTGCTACTGTGTAGCAAATCCAGTTGCTGTGCATTTATTTAATACTTGATTATACAAGTACTAAATTAAATGCGTAGTAACCACTGTGCATTAATCAACGTGTAGACGTGCCCAAAAAAAATGCTTCAATGACTCCTAGTGAAGTGAAACCTCTGCAGAGCTCCTTGCTCCAGAGCAAATAAGATGATAAAACAATGTTACTCTGCAACACAACAAAACGGCTTTTGAGTTTATGGTCAGCTTGCGAAGTTGAGACAATGGCCTTTGTGGGACTTCTAAATGGTTGTAAAACAGAGCAGGTGTTACAAGAAGAGATTACCTCAATAACCACAAAGGAAACTTTGTTTTATTTGAAAGTCAAATGACCTTCATTTTGACTAATTTAAATGTCAGAAAAGTAAGAGCCGAAGCCCCATTTTTTCCCTTGGAGCCTGCAAATATGTTTGATTCCTCTATCTTTCATCTTGCACAAAATTCACCAAGCGAGAGCTCTTTGGTAGGCTTTCAAAGGAAAACCCAAACAGTGTCATCTCTTAGGACATTTCAAAATTGCAGTTTCCAATGTGTTCCCAGCTTTGAACAGACGGAAGTTTATATCTAATAGATTAGAGCAGGGGTGGGCAATTATTTTGAGCAGAGGGCTGCTTACCCAGTTTTGGGCAGGCTGTCGAGGGCTGGAAGGGTAGCCCCAACCCTTGACAGGTGCCCCACCCCTTGACAGGTGCCCTGCCCCCTGGTCACCATCTTGGGACTAACGTCCCAATGTCTCGGGACCAATGTCCCAGGGCCAGCACCTGTGGGGCCCAAAGTGGGGGACAGGCTGGCAGGGGTCTGTGGAGCTGGGCTGGGCTGCATCAGTGGGGAGAGGGGAGCTGGCTCGGCTCCATAGAGCCCCTGCCAGCTGGGACCCCACACTCCTGCCACTCTGTTTTTGGCCCCACCGGCACTGGCCCTGGGACACCGGTGCGGGCCCTGTGCTCCCACTGGCTCCCTGCCCGCTCACACCCAGTGCCCTCCAGCCCTGCGGTACAGGCGGGGCCAGCGCACAGCCCCGACCCCCTGCTTGCAGGCAGGGAAGGAGCTGGTGCTCAGCCTGGGGAAAAGTGGCCCCTTGCCTGCCCCATGGCCAGCAACCTGTGCTGCAGGTGCTTGCAACCGATGCGGGGCTGTCTGAAGCAGTCACAGGCAACCCCAGGCAGGCTGTGAGTGGTTGCAGCATGGGGCGCTGGCCATGGGGCAGGCGAGGGGCCACTTTTTCTTCCGCTCAGCACCAGCTTGTAACCCACCCCACTGCCAGCTTGGCAGTAGGGCCAGGTTACAAGGTGGTGCTGAGCATGGGGGGCAGAGAAAGCAGTCCCTCACCTGCCCCATGGCTGGTGCCCTGCACTCTGGGCATGAGGCGGGCAAGGAGCCACTTTTCTCCATGCAGGGAAGGAACCCAGGGAAAAGCTGAGCGTCGGGGGGGCAGGAGTGGCCCCACCCCCACCCTGTGGTCAGCGATCCCGACTTCAGCCCCTTGCACCCA
>NW_005841873.1:2231233-2237039 GCF_000455745.1 Alligator sinensis
TCTGGAGCGAGCACAGGCAGCCCCATGTGGGCTGCAAGCAGCTGCAGCACAGGGCAGCAGGTGTGAGTGGGGAGGGGTCACTTCCCCCCATGCTCCTTCCTTGCCTGGGGTCCCCCCCCCCACTGACCTGACCTTCCCATGCTGGGGCAGCCACGTGCTCCCAGCCCAGAAACCCTGGAAGGGGATTCCGGCTGGGGGGTGGGGCCAGGCGGCCTGCTGTTGTTGGAGCCTGCCAGGCTTCCCCTGGGTCCTACTGCCGTTGGTAGGAATCAAGGGCAGTAAATATTAATTTTCCAAATATTTTTAGGGGCCCTGTGGGCCGGATAGAATGGCCTCATGGCCGAATCCAGCCCATGGGACGTATTTTGCCCACCCCTGGATTAGAGGCACAAGAGCTGGCTAATTTCATAGTGCACTTCCCCTGATTCAGACATATCCTGTAAAAGATGGGCAAGTACATTATGATAGAGGAAGCTAGATGGCTTACCTAGTTGTTATCATGTTTTGTTGGGGGGGTGGGGTTTGTATTACACCTGCAGACTTCAGCTGAGGGCAAGAACAATATACCATAAGGTAAAGGACAGTGGGACTTCACTACACATCAGCAACTCATAGACCATACATAGATCATTACACTGTGGTAAATGAAAGCTACCCCACCCCCTTCCTGGTGCCCCAAGTCGTATGCTGTACAGACTGTAACAGCATCGCAGCCGCGACTCTGTTACTAAGCTGGGGTAGCAGCTGCCAGAGATTAGAACATCTGGGAAATGGGGAACGTAATACCCCAGGCAGCCAATGAGGACCCAGAAAGAGAAATAAAGAGAGGGAGGGAATTTCCCAAAGTTGCCTTCGGGCACTTACAGATTGAGAGAAGCGGGAGAGGAGCCCTGCAACAAGGAATACAGAGAGAGTCCAGGAGACAGGGACTCACTCTCAGACGACGATGGGATTTTGGGGGATCGATACACCCCACGGGTCGCTTCCTACTTGGAAAGACAGCCTCTGCAGTGAGTCATAAAAACGGAGCAGCAGCGCGGAAAACCCCGCAGATCCGGGGCACAGCGTGGCGGGATTCCCCAAGTGGGAGAAAAAAGGAAAGAGAGAGAGACGAGAGAGAGAAAGTGGGCGAGGGAGCACCCGATCCTGCCCTGAAGGCACAGGACCCCAATCCCTCACCAGAGAGTGAAGGGAGGCGTGGAGACAGAAAGCGAAAGTAAAAAGGAATACTGTGACTGAGCCGCACTTCGCATGCCGGCACAAGCCGCAGCCAGAGAATCCCGGTGTCGGCGTTAATCAGCCACTAACGAGGCAATTAGCAGCTGATAAGATAACAAGTAGTCCTTACCGTTTGAGACAGACGGAGAGGACTCACGTGGCGAACTCCTTTTTTTTTGCCTGACGTTCCAAGAGAGCGTAACAGGCTAATGATAATAAAGCACTCTGGACTAAGATCTGGCCAGCATGTTCCTTACCGTGGTACCAGCATGTAACAACTCTTTCTCCCCCAGAATTTGCATTTAGATCAAGTCGTGGCAGGCGGGAATTGTGGGAGCTACAGGAGAAGCAGGTACCCAGGATGGGCATGCTGACAAAGTGTTGCATTGGCCTGGAACGCAGAGGACCGAACAGACGCCATGGACACTCAAGAACCTACAAATTGGCAGCAGGCTTATAGCCTCACCTTGCACCTCCTACAAGGCCAGCAAGCTCAGCTAGAGGAAATGATGGGGATTAGGACTCAAGAGCCAGAGGCCCGGATACAGCTGTGGGCAAGACAACAAGACCTCTGCGACAAACTCGCAGAGCAACAAATGTTCGGGGCAGCGACGGCTGCAAAGTGGGATCCAGGGAGCTGGGCTGCTAAGCTGGGACTTCTCCTGATTGGTCCGGTGCAGGCGGCATATCGAGCCCTTAACCGAACAGAGGCCCATGACTATTCCAAGGTAAAAACAGCCATCCTTTATTGATTGGAAATTTCACCGGAAACATACCGGAACAAATTTAGGGCCAAGAAGGGGCTCGAATCCAGCCATTCCCGGCTCCTAGTACAGACGCTCCGGGACCTCGCGGAGCGGTGGCTACAGCCAGAGGAACACACTTTAAAGGAGCTAGTAGACAAGGTAGTCTTGGAACAATTTCTGATGGACCTTACGGGCAACACCCAAAGATGGGTTCAATGCCATCAACCGAAAACAGTGGAGGAGGCACTCCATCTGGCAGAAGATTATACGGTAGCTGAAGGGGAAGGAGAGAACCCCAAGAGAGAGAGAGAGAGAGAGAGGGGGAGGACCACCATCTGCACATAAAACAAACAGCCTAGCAGCACCCCTTAGAAGGGTGGAGACGACCCGCAAGGAGGGTCGCTTGGGGAATACCCAGGAGGTGATCTGTTATCGATGCGGAGAAAGGGGCCACATCTCCCAGTTTTGCCCCAGAACTACCCGTGACTTGTCTCCCCGGGTTGAGGGACACGATGAAAAAATGGATTGCAGCTTCGAGTGACATCAAGGGCCAGGCCAGAAAAATAAACCTGTGGTGGAGGTCTGTATGGGCAATACCATCATTCTGGCGATAAGACACGGGATGCTCCCAGTCTATGGTATGTGGTGATTTGGTACCTCCACACTTAGGGGCCCCAAGTACACCAGTCTCCATGGTCTGTATGCACGGGATGGTATATACCTACCCAAGGAGGAGGCTGGAGCTCTCCGTATTAGGAAGAACAGAGGAGATTTTGGGGGGGCTAACCAAGACTCTCCCCTGCCCGATGCTGCTAGGGTTGGATTGGCCTCACCTGGGAGAGGTGGTCCGCCAGCAGATGATAGACAGCTCTGGGACCCGGGAAAGGAAACACTGGGGACTTTACTTTGGGGATGAGGAGGAAGAGTTAGATATCAAACAGCTGATAGAAGGGGGGAATTTCCCTTAAGAACAACGACAAGAACCCTTGTTTCAGAATCTATGGAAATCCCAGGAGGAAGAAGCCACGAGAGGAGCAGGTCCCGCACCGAAACCCCCCTGGAACCCACAATATGAGGTAAGGAGGGGTCTGCTCTATAGAGTGGAGGATCTAGAAGAGGGAGGCAAGAAAGCAGAGGTCCTGGTACCCCGAAGATACTGGGAGGGCTTACTACGGGTTGCCCACACCTTACCCATGGGGGGCATCTGGGATGCAATAAGACAGAGGCCCGTCTCAAACGTCGGGTCTTTTGGCCCGGGATTTTTAAAATGACCGAGAAGTTTTGTGCGGAGCGGCCTGAATGCCAAAGGCCGGGCGGGGTAAGACCAGTCCAAGTTCCACTGATCCCTATGCCCTTGATTGCCTGGCCATTTGATCGAATAACCTTGGATATCAGCCCTACTTCGATGGATAGCCTGGGTGGGAATACCCCGTGAGATACTAACCGATCAAGGGAAAAATTTTATGTCAAAAATCCTGAAAGGGGTGTGCAAGGTCCTAAAAATAGATCAATTACGCACCTTGGTATACCACCCACAAACGGATGGGTTAGTCGAGCGGTTTAACCGTACACTCAAGGGGATGCTTAAGGCATGCATTCAGGGGGACGCCCATGAGTGGGATGCACTTTTACCCCCTTTGCTATTTGCAATAAGGGGGGCTCCTCAGGCCTCAATGGGATTTGCCCCGTTTGAACTAGTTTACGGACATAGCCCACGGGGCTTGCTCGACCTAATATGTGAAGGATGGACTCAAACACAGAGGGAGGACGCCCAAAACCGGGTGATAGGAGAGTTCCGGGAAAGATTGCAGAAGGTGCTAGAGATTGCCCAGAGCCATCTCAGCCAAAATCAAGAAAGACAACAGCAACAGTATGATGCGAGGGCCATGGAGAGAGAGTTACAGATAGGGGATTGGGTGGTAGTACTACTTCCCGATAGTACCCATAAACTGACAGCTTGATGGCAAGGATCCTTTCAAGTAACCAGACGAACGGGGCCGGTGACCTATGAGGTACTACATACCAACCCTACGCGGCATAAGCAAATATACCATATTATCCTCCTGAGGAAATGGCAACGAGGGGAAGGATGGTTGGTGAGACAAGAGGAAGAAGAAGAAGAGGCTACTACAGTACAGCGCCTAATGGGAGCACCGGAGGCATCCCAAGTGGACAACCAATTAGATCTATGCCAGCAGGCCGAGGTGAAAGCCCTAATCACGGAGTTTCAAGATGTGTTTAAGGAGATGCCAGGGGCAGCAAAAGGAGTCTATCACCACATTGTCACCCCTCCCGGAAGAATAATTAGAGATCGTTGGCGGAGGTTATCATGCCACTTATGGCTGGTGGTCCACCAGGAGATTAATCAAATGAAGGAAAGAGGGATAATTGAAGAGTCCCAGAGTCCCTGGAGAAGCCTGATAGTAGTGGTACCCAAACCAGATGGATCTATCAGACTGTGTGTGGATTACCGAAAGCTAAATGAGGTAGCGAGATTTGATGCATTCCCGATGCCCCAGGTGGATGATATACTTGAGAAAATTGGTCAGGCATAGTTCATATCCACCTTGGACCTCATGAAGGGTTACTGGCAGATCCCGATGGCAGAAGAGGACAAAGAGAAGACAGCGTTTGTGACCCCATGGGGGCTATTTCAATTTAGGAGAATGCCATTCAGATTACATGGAGCAGCAGCATCCTTTCAACGATTCATGGAACACCTATTGGCTCCGCACCGAGAATATGCCGCGGTTTACATCGACGATATTATTATCTTCTCCCCCAACTGGGAGGCACACTGCAAACACCTAAGACAAGTACTGGACAGCCTAAGACGGGCAGGTCTGACAGCGAACCTGCGAAAGTGTGCGTTGGGGAAGCAAGAGACACAATACCTGGGGTTCATGGTGGACCAAGGAACTATAAAACCCGTAACAGAAAAAGTGGCGGCCATAAAACGACAACCCCTTCCTAGAACGTTAAAACAACTTAGATAATTTCTGGGATTCACGAACTATTATCAACGATTCATTCCGGACTTTTCAGAGAAGGCAGCCCCTCTAATCGAGTTGATGAAAGGATGACGAAACCCGATAGCTTGGAATCCAGGGGCTACACAAGCCTTTGACCAATTAAAAGAAGCCTTGGGCCAATATCCTGTCCTATACACCCTGGATTTTAGGAAAACCTTCTGCCTCCAGACCGATGCCTCAGCAGTAGCACTCGGGGGCGATATTATTCCAGAAAGATCAAGGAATAGAAAGGCCAGTAGCTTTTGTGAGCCGGAAACTAAAACCAGCAGAGACACGATACTCCACTATAGAAAGGGAATGCCTAGCGATCTGCTGGGCCATAGAATTATTCCAATATTATTTATTAGGATGGAGGTTTGTGCTTATCACAGATCATGCACCCCTGCAGTGGTTAAGAACAGCCAAATTAAGTAATGCTAGGCTTATGAGATGGTTGTTGGCCTTACAACCTTTCTTTTTTTCAGTGGAACACTGAGCAGGGAGAAGGAGTAGAAATGTAGATCTCCTATCACGTCCAGGAGATGATCCGAAGGAAAAAAAAATGCAGCAACAAACAAGCGGGACACCAGAAAATCATACACCCAGCTCGGATCTCCAGACAGGAACAAGAGACATGGAAGATGAAATGAGTGGGATAGCACAGAGGAAGAAATGACTCACTCAAGTCAATACAACGATGTTTCGGCGACTTGAGAAAAAAGAAGGAAAAAAAAAGAACCATCAGGACAGCGAATCCATGGAGCAGGTGGACTACGTAACTGAAGGGGGAGGTGTGTAACAGAGTCGCAGCCGCGACTCTGGTACTAAGAA